>NC_056443.1:35236028-35261028 GCF_018296145.1 Oncorhynchus tshawytscha | reverse complement strand
TTCACGTCTCTGATTCACATCGCAAAGTGAGTTCTCTGACCTGACCCATTAACCTTAGATATAGAGAAGGAGAGTTAGAGAGGAAGAGGTCAAGAGGCAGAGAGAGGTCAAGAGGCAGAGAGAGGTCAAGAGGCAGAGAGAGGTCAAGAGGCAGAGAGGTCAAGAGGCAGAGAGAGGTCAAGAGGCAGAGGCAGAGAGGGGTCAAGAGGCAGAGAGAGGTGAAGAGGCAGAGAGAGGTGAAGAGGCAGAGGCAGAGAGAGGTGAAGAGGCAGAGGCAGAGAGAGGTCAAGAGGCAGAGAGAGGTCAAGAGGCAGAGGCAGAGAGAGGTCAAGAGGCAGAGAGAGGTGAAGAGGCAGAGAGAGGTCAAGAGGCAGAGGCAGAGAGGGGTCAAGAGGCAGAGAGAGGTCGAGAGGCAGAGGCAGAGAGAGGTCAAGGGGCAGAGAGAGGTCAAGAGGCAGAGGCAGAGAGGGGTCAAGAGGCAGAGAGAGGTCAAGAGGCAGAGGCAGAGAGAGGTCAAGAGGCAGAGAGAGGTGAAGAGGCAGAGAGAGGTCAAGAGGCAGAGAGGTCAAGAGGCAGAGAGAGGTCAAGAGGCAGAGAGAGGTCAAGAGGCAGAGAGAGGTCAAGAGGCAGAGAGAGGTCAAGAGGCAGAGAGAGGTCAAGAGGCAGAGAGAGGCCAAGAGGCAGAGAGAGGTGAAGAGGCAGAGATAGAGATCAAGAGGCAGAGATAGGTCAAGAGGCAGAGAGAGGTGAAGAGGCAGAGAGAGATGAAGAGGCAGAGAGAGGTGAAGAGGCAGAGAGAGGTGAAGAGGCAGAGATAGAGATCAAGAGGCAGAGATAGAGATCAAGAGGCAGAGATGGAGAGAGGTCAAGAGGCAGAGAGAGGTCAAGAGGCAGAGAGAGATGAATAGGCAGAGAGAGGTGAAGAGGCAGAGGCAGAGAGGGGTCAAGAGGCAGAGAGAGGTCAAGAGGCAGAGGCAGAGAGAGGTCAAGAGGCAGAGAGAGGTCAAGAGGCAGAGGCAGAGAGGGGTCAAGAGGCAGAGAGAGGTCAAGAGGCAGAGGCAGAGAGAGGTCAAGAGGCAGAGAGAGGTGAAGAGGCAGAGAGAGGTCAAGAGGCAGAGAGAGGTCAAGAGGCAGAGAGAGGTGAAGAGGCAGAGAGAGGTCAAGAGGCAGAGAGAGGTGAAGAGGCAGAGAGAGGTCAAGAGGCAGAGAGAGGTCAAGAGGCAGAGAGAGGTCAAGAGGCAGAGAGAGGCCAAGAGGCAGAGAGAGGTGAAGAGGCAGAGACAGAGATCAAGAGGCAGAGATAGGTCAAGAGGCAGAGAGAGGTGAAGAGGCAGAGATAGAGATCAAGAGGCAGAGATAGGTCAAGAGGCAGAGAGAGGTGAAGAGGCAGAGAGAGGTGAAGAGGCAGAGAGAGGTGAAGAGGCAGAGATAGAGATCAAGAGGCAGAGATAGAGATCAAGAGGCAGAGATGGAGAGAGGTCAAGAGGCAGAGAGAGGTCAAGAGGCAGAGAGAGATGAATAGGCAGAGAGAGGTGAATAGGCAGAGATAGGTGAAGAGGCAGAGATAGAGAGAGGTGAATAGGCAGAGATAGAGGTCAAGAGGCAGAGAGAGGTCATGAGGCAGGGAGAGGTCAAGAGAGAGGGAGAGGTCAAGAGGCAGAGAGAGGTCATGAGGCAGGGAGAGGTCAAGAGGCAGAGAGATGGAGAGGTCAAGAGGCAGAGAGAGGTCAAGAGAGATGGAGAGGTCAAGAGGCAGAGATTGAGAGGTCAAGAGGCAGAGAGATGGAGAGGTCAAGAGGCAGAGATTGAGAGGTCAAGAGGCAGAGATTGAGAGGTCAAGAGGTAGAGAGAGAGCGGGCAAGAGGTTGAGAGAGAGGTCAAGAGACAGAGATATAAAGAGAGAGGTCAAGAGGCAGAGATATAGAGAGAGAGGTCAAGAGGCAGAGATATAGAGAGAGAGGTCAAGAGGCAGAGAAAGAGAGGTCAAGAGGCAGAGAAAGAGAGGTCAAGAGGCAGAGAAAGAGAGGTCAAGAGGCAGAGATAGAGAGCTCAAGAGACAGAGATAGAAAGGTCAAGAGGCAGAGATGGATAGAGGGAGAGGTCAAGCAACAGAAATAGAGAGTACGGTGGCCTGGAGCAAGTTTTTTGTTGTCGTATTTCTCACTCACAGCAATGCATTTAGCAAGGCTTAACATGGAGCCTTGAGCCCATTTTGAATCTGCGCTCTTTTGGCGCGCTGTGTCTTTACAGCAGAGGGCAATAATAGACCGTGGACTTTATAATGTGGGTCTTTATGTCCCTGCATGCGGAACACAGCCAGAAAGCAGAGGCTGTTGGGAGTTTAAAAAAAAGACATGTTTGGTCTCGAACGTCGGAAAGCCCATAACCGCCTGATATGTCAAGCGATGGAAACGTATATTAAACCCCACATCGATGCCTCTTGAATGGAACACACTTCAATTTCACCCCTATCAAAATGCAAAATCACTCCGACCCATAGACGGTACAACAGGCACTACTATATCATCCGTGAAGTGGAGGTTTTTTATTTTTTACGCCCTCTTGTGTGGTAACAAACTACTCTCTGAAATGAAATGAGTGCTGTTATAGCATTATGAAGCTGAGTGCCCAGATCAATCGTCCGTTTTGTTTTATTTTTTTCTACCGCAATCGTTCTCTCACTGAAAATGGCTGTGTGGTATTTGTAGGGAGTAAGTAGTTGGACTTGCCTTTCTTTGTCTCCACGAAGAAACATAAAATAAATGCAATTTCTGTTATATATATATATATATTTTATTTTTATTTTTTTCGAGAAGGGTTTTAAAGCTGTAATATGTCACTTTTTTGGTTGATGCGACCAAATTCATATAGAAACGTGAGTTATAGATCTGTATTTCGCATTGAAAGCCAGTCTAAGATGTGTTGGATCTGTTCTAGGTGCGCTATATCTATGCTTTCTGTTACGTTTTTGCGCTTTTTACTATTGGTTTTGTACACCAGCTTCAAACAGAAGAAAAATATATTTTTTGTTTTTTGGAAAGATACTGTATTTCACAACGGTTCTTGATGGTACTCTCTACAGTTTTGTCAGATGTAACCAGTAACCAGGAAATGGCGGAGCAGTTTCTGCATTTCGTACATTTTAAATTGAGATTTTTATTCAATCAAGTCAACCATTTTGTTTCTCATCTTGGTTCAGTATGTTTTTATTCAAAGGTCTTGGAATAATCCTTTATCATCGCAGTTATGTTGAGGGATGTTTAATACACCAAACACAACACCAGACTTTTAGCCAAAGTTCTTGTGATGCGGTGACAAATAGGGAAACAGACCAATGAGGCCAGGGACATGGTCATTAGGGGTACACCACTGCAAAACTACGTGCAACTGACAACGTGACAATAGACAACTTTAGGTTGTACCCCACCCCCCTGCCCAACACACATTTCACTCAGCTTTCTTCTGTTTTGTGCCTAACCGAACACAACCCCTGCTTTTAGGTTGTTGGTTGTAATGGCTGCTTCTGAGCCTGTGGAGTGTGAATGCTGTTTACACAGGCCTTATCCGGGAATACATGGAGTTGAATCTTAGTCTCTATATGGCTTAGCTGGCTGAGGGATGTGACAGTGTACCGTTTTAGTGTTTGTTAAAATCACACGTACGTGTGTGCGAATGGCAGTGTGCTCGGTAGAGAAGGAAACCATCTGTGAATGTGTTTGTGTTAGGCAAAGTGCAATGCTCCCCCCCCTCTCCCCCTCCCCTCCCTCACAGACGCGTGGCATCATGTTGAGAGGGATATGGAATCTAAATCTGGGACGCTGATAGAAATGGTGGGTCACACTGTTCGTTGTGTAACTTAAAAGCCACGATGAAGAGAAGGTCGAAAGGTATTCACGTTTACTTCCACCTGGGTTTAATCAACATGTGACGTAAAGGTTTTAGTTCTAACAACGGGACGTTTTCTAACAGAGGAAACGAGAATTTTTTATCCTGTTTTTTTCCCCCATTTATTTATTGTTATGCCGTAACTCATTGTGTGTTTTGGTCATAAGAAAAAGGTTTGTACCTTTTGTACAACACCATCCTGACAACCAATCGAATGCCAGCAAAAACAGCGTTTCTCCTGCCTTCCTCAGCTCGACTACCCCCCTCCCCTGCTCTTTCGCAAGTATCTCTCACGTGAGGAACACACATGCAAACTACAAAGATAGAAGCACGGTGGTTCAGTTTGAAGTTACTAAATGTAAGCAAATGCTTAACAAAAATAATGCAGGTGGTACTGGTTGTCTGGATGGTAAACGTCATTCGTAGACACACACAAACAGAGCTGCATACACGTTGTGACACCTTGCGTACAAAACACTCTCATACACAGCCCTCATCAACAGCCGTTTAGTCTTCTCCTGTCACATCCGTCCATCCCTCACCTCCTTCCTTCCTCATCTTCGACGGATGTGAAGTGTCAGGAGTCAGAGGTTTTTCTACTAACACACACACACACACACACACACACACACACACACACACACACACACACACACACACACACAGGGAGCCATGAATACACACCTGTCATCACCACATCGACAGCTGTGATTCAGTTCTGTCTCTTCTTTCAGCTATGCTCAACCATGCCAGAGAAGAGCATTCCATTTCTATTAATAATTTATCAGTCAAATGCTTTTGATTTCTGTGATTGGATATACCACCTCTAGTTCCTCCCCCTCTCTCCCGCTGCTGCCCCTTGAGAGGGCTCAATGTCTCTGCTAGCTTTCCTCCAGAGTGTGTGTGTGTGCGCGTGTGTGTGTGTGTGTGTGTGTGTGTGTGTGTGTGTGTGTGTGTGTGTGTGTGTGAGAGGGAGAGAGAGTGTGTGTGTGCGCACGTGTGCGTGTGTGTGTGTGTGTGTGTGTGTGTGAGAGAGTGTGTGTGTGTGTGTGTGTGTGTGTGTGTGTGTGTGTGTGTGTGTGTGTGTGTGTGTGTGTGTGTGTGTGTGAGAGAGAGTGTGTGTGTGTGAGAGAGTGTGTGTGTGTGTGTGTGTGTGTGTGTGTGTGTGTGTGTGTGTGTGTGTGTGTGTGTGTGTGTGTGTGTGTGTGTGTGTGTGAGTGTGTGTGTGTGTGTGTGTGTGTGTGTGTGTGTGTGTGTGTGTGTGTGTGTGTGTGTGTGTGTGTGTGTGTGTGTGTGTGTGTGTGTGTGTGTGTGTGTGTGTGTGTGTGTGTGTGTGTGTGTGAGATTGTGTGTGTGTGTGTGTGTGTGTGTGTGTGTGAGAGAGAGAGTATGTGTGTGTGTGTGTGAGAGAGAGTGTACTCCACTGCCTCAAAAGGGGTGATATGAAATCAAAGTTTTAGTGATGTGTTTTTTGATTATTGTCCACTTCTGTGTATTTAAGACACCAATTCAGCCATGGTAGATGTTCACAGCTCTGATAAGCGTGCCACTCTCATCAAAATGTGTACATCGATTCATTACATGACCCCCGTAACAGGAGAAATGTCAATGTGTCAACCTGTAGCCTCTCGGTACGCTAAAGATGGTCTGGAACAAGTCCAAGCCGTTTCAAACCGCAACCACAAAACCGGCAGAGCGGCGAAGAAAATAGCCGTGTTTCTCATCATCAATGAAGTCAAGTACAAATCCACGCTGAGATGTTAAACTAAATTGCATGTGCCGTGAGACAATGGGGAAAGATTTGGCATCTTTATTCCCGTAACCACAAGTGCCATGCCAACACTGGCTCAGGGCCCTTTGTGCTAAAATAGTTTTGGGGACCTGTCATCGGCCATTATAATTAGTGGATGTTGATGTCTAAATAATTACCATCAGGCTGTTATGTTGCTGTGGCTGGATCAGTGTTGGTGCTTCAGCTCCATCCCCCTCCTGTCCTCTGGAAGCAGCATTATGTCAAGGGCTTCGTTTCGGGGAGACTTTCGACAGCGCCCACAGATCTCACTCACTGACAACAGCTGCTTGTTTTTTTCCGCGGTTGGAAAATAATTAACGGACGTGCAAGATGGTTCGGCGTTGGCGTCTCGGGTTTGTTTAGTCTCTCCCTCCCTCCCTCGATCCCCTTATTTTGATGGCCTCGCTGTTTGATTGTGATTTGGACACGGCGAGGGGAGAGGAGAGGAGGAGAGACGTCCCTGTGGGGATTGTGGATCGACATAGAAGCATGGTAAAAGCACGTGGGGCCCTCACCGCCTCCCTTGAAATGTAGAGGAAAACTTCAGTAGAGAGCGACTGTGTGGGGCTGTTGTAACATCAGCGTCATGTTTGCCTTCGCAGTGTGGCGTCCTGTAACATACAGCTGCCATTGTTTCAGTAATGTAGCATCATGGTATTTACGTCCTGTAACATACAGCTGCCATTGTTTCAGTAATGTAGCATCATGGTATTTACGTCCTGTAACATACAGCTGCCATTGTTTCAGTAATGTAGCATCATGGTATTTACGTCCTGTAACATACAGCTGCCATTGTTTCAGTAATGTAGCATCATGGTATTTACGTCCTGTAACATACAGCTGCCATTGTTTCAGTAATGTAGCATCATGGTATTTACGTCCTGTAACATACAGCTGCCATTGCTTCAGTAATGTAGCATCATGGTATTTACGTCCTGTAACATACAGCTGCCATTGCTTCAGTAATGTAGCATCATGGTATTTACGTCCTGTAACATACATGTGTTGATACCCGGCTATCAGTTCACCCCTTCAGCAATCAGATTGTCTACTTAACATGCTTGTTAGAGGCTAATTGTAGTTACATAAAAGGTACAGTGTCATCACATATCTAGGTTTGGTTTCTATATAGGGCTGTGCTCAGGGGAGGAGTGGGCTGTGTCTGTGTGTATCGAGAGCCCGTCGTGAGAAGACTTGAGTCGCACTTGTCAGTCTCCTTCTCTCTCCCCTGATTAGACAGATGTATTGTGGCGGCATTCGTAACCCACCTCCATCCCCCACCTCCGTACGCCACCACCATCCAGAACCTCCATCCTCATCCTCCGTCCCCCATCACCATCCAGAACCTCCATCCAGATCCTCCATCCCCCACCATCATCCAACACCTCCATCCCCACCTCCACCCCCAACTCCATCCCCCACCACCATCCAGAACCTCCGTCCCCCACCTTCATCCCCAACTCCAGCCAGAACCTCCATCTCCCACCTCCATCCCCCACCTCCATCCAGAACCACCATCCCCTATTTCCATCCCCCAACTCCATCCAGAACCTCCATCCCCCACCACCATCCCCTATTTCCTTCCCCCAACTCCATCCAGAACCTCCATCCCTCAAAACATCCCCCACCTCCATTCAGAACCTCCATCCCCCACCACCATCCAGAACCTCCAACCCTCACCACCATCCAGAACCTCCATCCCCTACCTCAATCCAGAACCTCCATCCCTCACCTCCACCCAGCACCTCGATCCCCCAGCTCCATCCAGAACATCCATCCCCCTCCTCCATCCCCCACCACCATCACCCACCACCATCACCAACCTCCAACCCCCACCACCATCCAGAACCTCCATCCCCCACCACCATGCCCCACCAACATCTAAAACCTCCATCCCCTACCTCAATCCGGACCATCCATCCCTCACCTCCACCCAGCACCTCCATCCCCCAGCTCCATCCAGAACCTCCATCCCCTTCCTCCATCCCCCACCACCATCATCCACCACCATCACCAACCTCCAACCCCCACCACCATCCAGAACCTCCATCCCCCACCACCATTCAGAACTTCCAACCCCCACCACCATCCAGAACCTCCATCCACCACCACCACCCAGAACCTCCATCTCGCCACCACCACCCAGAACCTCCATCCACCACCACCATCCAGAACCTCCATCCCCCACCACCATCCAGAACCTCCATCCCCCACCACCATCCCCCACCAACATCTAGAACCTCCATCCCCTACCTCAATCCAGAACATCCATCCCCTACCTCAATCCGGAACATCCATCCCTCACCTTCACCCAGCACCTCCATCCCCTTCCTCCATCCCCCACCACCATCATCCACCACCACCACCATCACCCTCCTCCAACCCCCACCAACATCCAGAACCTCCATCCCCCACCACCATCCCCCACCAACATCTAGAACCTCCATCCCCTACCTCAATCCAGAACATCCATCCCTCAACTCCACCCAGAACCTCCATCCCCCACCTCCATCCCCCACCACCATCCAGAACCTCCAACCCCCACCACCATCCAGAACCTCCATCCCCACCACCATCCAGAACCTCCATCCCCCACCACCACCCAGAACCTCCATCTCCCCACCACCACCCAGAACCTCCATCCCCACCACCATCCAAAACCTACATCCCCACCACCATCCAGAACCTACATCCCCAACCTCCATCTAGAACCTCCAACCCCCACCTCCATCCAGAACCTCCATCCCCCACCTCCATCCAGAACCTCCATCTCCCACCACCATCCCAATTCTCCATCCCCCACATCATCTCCCACCACCATCCAGAACCTCCATCCCCATCACCATCCAGAACCTCCATCCCCCACCACCATCCAGAACCACCATCTCAAACCTCCGTCCTCGACCTCCATCCCCCACCTCCGTCCAGCATCTCCATCCCCCACCATCATCCTCCACCTCCATCCCCCACCTCCATCCAGCACCTGCATCCAGAACATACATCCAGCACCTCAATCCCCCACCTCCATCCAGAACATACATCCAGCACCTCAATCCCCCACCTCCATCCAGAACATACATCCAGCACCTCAATCCCCCACCTCCATCCAGAACGTCCATCCCCCACCACCATCTAGAACCTCCATCTCCCCACCACCATCCAGAATCTCCATCCCCCATCTCCATCCCCCACCTCCATCCCATCTATCATGCCCTGCAAGTAAAGTACCAGTCAAAAGTTTGGACACGCCTACTCATTCAAGGGTTTTTCTTTATTTTTGCTATTTTCATTGTTTTTAAAACATCAAAACATGAAATAACACATATGGAATCATGACGTAACCAAACAAGTGTTAAACAAATCAAAATATATTTTGTATTTGAGATTCTTCAAAGTAGCCACCCTTTGCCTTGATGACAGTTTTGCACTTTGTTGGCATTCTCAAAACCAGGTTCATGAGGTAGTCACCTGGAATGCATTAAAATTAACAGGTGTGCCTTGTTAAAAGTTAATTTGTGGAATTTCTTTCCTTCTTAATGCGTTTGAGCCAATCAGTTGTGTTGTGACAACGTAGGGGTGGTATACAGATATAGCCCTATTTGGTAAAAGACCAAGTCCATATTATGGCAAGAACAGCTCAAATAGGAAAAGAGAAATGACAGTCCATCATTACTTTAAGACAAGAAGGTCAGTCAATACGGAACATTACTGTATACTCTGTACTGTGTATTATATGATTCTCTGGTAAACGAGTCACAGCCTTGAATGACATCATCAGTGTAGACATGGGATAAAGTGCTTCTTATAGTGCCATTATGTTTGACAGTAATCTGATCTAATACTCAGAAACACAGTTCAGATGTGGTCCCCACCTAACCGGTGACCCCCGCACATTGACTGATTTGATTTGCTATATCATGATGTTTTCTTATCCCTGTGCGATGCCCTCTGAAAATGTAACTACTGTCATTTTGGCCAACCACACTGTAACCTTCTGGTTGTGAGAGGTCAGCAGAGCTAGAGTTTAGTGGTTAGATGATGCCTACTAGACTGCCAAGATGAGATCGCATGGTTCTGGTCTGGAAGGTGCTGTCCGTGGTCCTGGTCTGGTAGGTGCTGCCCGTGGTCCTGGACTGGCAGGTGCTGTCCGTGGTCCTGGAATGCCTGGTGCTGTCCGTGGGCTTGGACTGGTGGGCGCTGTCCATGGTGCTAATGTTGCTCCACTGTCCGAGGTTAGCCATGGTGTCAGCCGACGTTGTCCATGGTGCTAGTTATCATGGCTGATGTCCATGGTGCTAGTTAGCGTAGCCAACGTTGTCCATGGTGCTAGTTAGCATGGCTGATGTCCATGGTGCTAGTTAGCGTAGCCGACGTCCATGGTGCTAGTTAGCATAGCTGACGTTGTTCATGGTGCTAGTTAGCATAGCCAACGTTGTCCATGGTGCTAGTTAGCATAGCTGACGTTGTCCATGGTGCTAATTAGCATAGCTGACGTTGTCCATGGTGCTAGTTAGCATAGCTGACGTTGTCCATGGTGCTAGTTAGCATAGCTGACGTTGTCCATGGTGCTAGTTAGCATAGCCGACGTTGTTCATGGTGCTAGTTAGCATAGCTGACGTTGTCCATGGTGCTAGTTAGCATAGCTGACGTTGTGCTAGTTAGCGTAGCTGACAATGTCCATGGTGCTAGTTAGCATAGCTGACATTGTGCTAGTTAGCATAGCTGACGTTGTCCATGGTGCTAGTTAGCATAACTGACGTTGTGCTAGTTAGCATAGCTGATGTTGTCCATGGTGCTAGTGTAGCTGGTGCTTTCTATGATACTTGTTTAGCCTTGTTGCTAGCTTAGCTGGTGTAGTCCATGGCCCTAGTCTACTGTTATTGCAAGAGCCATCTATTCTCAACATTAGCAACAACTGGTACTCTCCATGTTGCTGAAAGCTCAACCATGTCTGTGGGGAAATAATCTTTATTTGATTCATTTTGGTTCATTCAAAAAGTTGTGTTTAACTAAGACAGAAGACTAGTAAGAAGGAGGAACCCTCTGTCTAGCTGGTGAGGCCCTGGCTGAGATAAACTTAATTGATAATGTACTTTCATTTAATGATACAAGGAGCGTTAGACTTTAGACTCCGCTAGCGTTAGACACCGCTAGCGTTAGACACCGCTAGCGTTAGACACCGCTAGCGTTAGACACCGCTAGCGTTAGACACCGCTAGCGTTAGACACCGCTAGCGTTAGACACCGCTAGCGTTAGACACCGCTAGCGGTAGGACACCGCTAGCCCAATATCCAATTACATTAGGCAGTCTATTCCTATGACTACAGAAAGACAGCAATATTGTATTTAATATTGTTCAGTCGGCTCTTATGAATACAAAAAGTTTATGATATTGTCTTAATATCGTTCGGTCATCTCTATCAACTTTCTCTGCAGGTACTTCCTGAACCATTTATTTGCTTGTGATTTTATTACACAATGCCCATTATAGTGCTGGTTGCACTTTCACCCTTCACCATGCCCCTTAAATTAATCTCAGTGGTGAGGGACTCAACGTCTTGTCTCTGCCCTCCACCGAAAGAGTTGGACAGGCAAACAGCGAACCTGGGGGGCAGGCAAAGAGAGCTGTGCTCTTTTAGGTTACCCACCTTGGCAGAGAGATGTTCACTCAAGGCTCTGTTTAGCACTTTCAAAATTAGCTGTGAAATGTTAAGCTGCCGCCGCCGTCAGCGCGATCCACGACCTCTGACCCCAGCTGAGGTTGACTCGTCCTTGAAACATAATTAAGCTCACCTGGTGCAGTAGTTCAACAGGGGGAGAGAGGGGAGGAGGGAGGGAGAGGGGAGGAGGGAGAGAGGGGAGTCAGACTGCCACCCTCCCCCTATCCGAGCTTGCGTGCACTGATAGCCGCGGGTGGAATTTATTGGATTCTTACCATGAGAGGGATACACCGAGTGGCTGATTTTTGTTGTTGTTGAGAGACTGCCAGCTTTCTCGCTTCTCCCTCTGTTCTGAAGCGTTTGTCTGAAATAGATTTTTTTTCTCTCCACCCAGGCTGCTGAAGCGAACAGTATTCAGCATCAATCCCAGCTGATTGGAGATTAAGATATTTCTATAAGTTTTTGTAAGGGATGCAATTGTGGAATATCTCCAGTGTACTCTCCCAGATGTCTGGAGCCTTTGTTATCTCTACAAACAGAGTGGTTGTCTATCAGTCATTTATCTGTCTCTCCCCGTCCCTCTCCCTCTCCCCCTCCTAAAATTACTCCCACCCTCTCATTTTTGTGTCTCAGTATGATTATTTATGTTACTTCGATGTGTGTTAACGTGATGTAATGTCAGTATGTTTTGTATAGATTTTTGCTCAAGCAGACTGATTTCACAGTTTTATTGTAATCTGTTGACGTCATCGGATCCTCGCCACGACATCACAGGATATACATCCAAGGTTGAGTTGAGCGTACATTTTCCCCCCGACTAAATTCACAAACATGTCAAGACTAAATATTCACGTGCTTCACATGAATGACATGTCATTATGGCCATTACTGCCAACCACCTATTAATGCATTCAAAATGGCAAGATGACAGCGCTACCCCAGGTGGGGACTAAAGTCACGAAGGCGCAGAAGTAGGTCGGCTCTTCGGCGTCTGTTACGGCATACATATTCATAAACCGTACCCAGTTGTTTTGCGGAGGTGATTCACTGAGACTGTTGGTCTGTTTATCGTGCTGATTTGGAGTGGCGTTCAGCGTCGAACGACTTCCTACGAGCTCCTTCGCCGCGCCAAATACATTTTTCCCAGTAGATGTTAATATTCAATACTCATGGTAGAATTGTTGTATTTAATGTAATGACATTTGTTGTCAGGAATTGGCTTTTCATAATGACTATGTGCTGTATTTGTGGGCCAGGATGTCCTTCAATGGCTGTGAATAGGGGTTTGGAGTGTGGGAGAATGAATGCAACTGAGTTAGTCACCGGGGATATTACTTGCTCTGATAGTCCAAAACATGATGCTAATTCTGTCAGCTAGCATTACTCACTCAGCTCTAATACAATCAGACACTACAACACAGCCGTAAAGCGGGCTAGATTGACCTCTGCTCAACTCCCAACAGTCTGCGTTACCATTTCTGGGGACTAGGACTGAGTGGGGAAAGAGTACTGTAGGGATATGTGATTACACTAGTGAATTTGTATAGTTTGTATACTTGTTTGTGTTGGTTGAAGATCGAGCTGTAGGCTGGTGTTTTTTCCCCATCTCACAGCTTTAAGGCCCGGGAAGTACTCGATGCATAGTGACATCATCACAAGTCGACATTAGGTGAACGTAAACAAAGTGGTTCTCAAACCTCTCCTCCGGGACCTCTAGCTGTTCTCAAACCTCTCCACTGGGACCTCTAGCCCTTCTCAAACCTCTCCTCCGGGACCTCTAGCCGTTCTCAAACCTCTCCACTGGGACCTCTAGCCGTTCTCAAACCTCTCCTCTGGGACCTCTAGCCGTTCTCAAACCTCTCCTCTGGGTTCTCCAGCCGTACTCAAACCTCTCCTCTGGCACCTCTAGCCGTTCTCAAACCTCTCCTCTAAGACCTGTTGCCGTTCTCAAACCTCTCCTCTGGGACCTCTAGCCGTTCTCACACCTCTCCTCTGGGACCTCTAGCCGTTCTCAAACCTCTCCTCTGGGACCTCCAGCCGTTCTCAAACCTCTCCTCTGGGACCTCCAGCCGTTCTCAAACCTCTCCTCTGGGACCTGTTGCCGTTCTCAAACCTCTCCTCTGGGAACTCCAGCCGTTCTCAAACCTCTCCTCTAGGACCTGTTGCCGTTCTCAAACCTCTCCTCTGGGAACTCCAGCCGTTCTCAAACCTCTCCTCTAGGACCTCCAGCCGTTCTCAAACCTCTCCTCTGGGAACTCCAGCCGCCGTTCTCAAACCTCTCCTCTGGGACCTCTAGCCATTCTCACACCTCTCCTCTGGGACCTCTAGCCGTTCTCAAACCTCTCCTCTGGGACCTCCAGCCGTTCTCAAACCTCTCCTCTGGGACCTCTAGCCGTTCTCAAACCTCTCCTCTGGGACCTCCAGCCGTTCTCAAACCTCTCCTCTGGGACCTGTTGCCGTTCTCAAACCTCTCCTCTGGGAACTCCAGCCGTTCTCAAACCTCTCCTCTGGGACCTCTAGCCATTCTCACACCTCTCCTCTGGGACCTCCAGCCGTTCTCAAACCTCTCCTCTGGGACCTCCAGCCGTTCTCAAACCTCTCCTCTGGGACCTCTAGCCGTTCTCAAACCTCTCCTCTGGGACCTCCAGCCGTTCTCAAACCTCTCCTCTGGGACCTGTTGCCGTTCTCAAACCTCTCCTCTGGGAACTCCAGCCGTTCTCAAACCTCTCCTCTAGGACCTGTTGCCGTTCTCAAACCTCTCCTCTGGGACCTGTTGCCGTTCTCACACCTCTCCTCTAGGACCTGTTGCCGTTCTCAAACCTCTCCTCTGGGACCTCCAGCCGTTCTCACACCTCTCCTCTGGGAACTCCAGCCGTTCTCAAACCTCTCCTCTGGGACCTCTAGCCGTTCTCAAACCTCTCCTCTGGGAACTCCAGCCGTTCTCAAACCTCTCCTCTGGGAACTCCAGCCGTTCTCTGGGAACTCTCCTCTGGGAACTCCAGCCGTTCTCACCTCTCCTCTGGGAAAGCCGTTCTCAAACCTCTCCTCTGGGAACTCCAGCCGTTCTCAAACCTCTCCTCTGGGAACTCCAGCCGTTCTCAAACCTCTCCTCTGGGACCTCCAGCCGTTCTCAAACCTCTCCTCTTCTCAAACCTCTCCTCTGGGAACTCCAGCCGTTCTCAAACCTCTCCTCTGGGACTCTGGGACCAGCCGTTCTCAAACCTCTCCTCTGGGACCTCTAGCCGTTCTCACACCTCTCCTCTGGGACCTCTCACCTCTCCTCTGGGACCGTTCTCAAACCTCTCCTCTGGGAACTCCAGCCCTCTGGGACCTCTAGCCGTTCTCAAACCTCTCCTCTGGGAACTCCAGCCGTTCTCAAACCTCTCCTCTGGGAACTCCAGGTTCTCAAACCTCTCCTCTGGGAGCCCTCTCTCACTCCACCTCTCCTCTGGGAACTCCAGCCGTTCTCAAACCTCTCCTCTGGGACCTCCAGCCGTTCTCAAACCTCTCCTCTGGGACCTGTTGCCGTTCTCAAACCTCTCCTCTGGGAACTCCAGCCGTTCTCAAACCTCTCCTCTAGGACCTGTTGCCGTTCTCAAACCTCTCCTCTGGGAACTCCCAGGACCTGTTGCCGTTCTCAAACCTCTCCTCTGGGAACTCCAGCCGTTCTCAAACCTCTCCTCTAGGACCTGTTGCCGTTCTCACACCTCTCCTCTGGGACCTGTTGCCGTTCTCACACCTCTCCTCTAGGACCTGTTGCCGTTCTCAAACCTCTCCTCTGGGAACTCCAGTCGTTTCATGTATTTGAACTGTTCCAGAGCTATCACACCCGATTTCACTTGTCAACTATTCGTCAAGCCCCTTGACTAGGTGAATCAGATGAGTGAGCTCAGGGCTACAACAACATTTTTGAAACGTCTGAGGTTCAACCGAGGAGAGGGTTGAGAAGCACTGATCAACAATAACAAAAAATATGACAAGTTTGAAAAGAAAACATGCATATTGTTCCCTTCTAACATTAGCATATGCCATTCTAAAATGTACGTATCTGCATGGACTATGTTATGGCCATTACTCATGTTATAGCACGAATAGAAATCTCAGAGATCAATTGGTAATCTCTATTTTACCACCCCCAAAATATACCCCCTCACAGCATCTCCTTGCGCCTCTACCGGATGGAAACTACAAGTGCAATGGCTGTGCTGAACACATTGGCACTTACAAATGTAGATCCTTTAAACATCCCCAAACAGGGGAAACAGATCCCAATCGAAGGCAGTTTAAAAAATACATGTTAGAACTTTTGTACTGCAGCGCCAGCTGTGCCACCAGAGACTCTGGCTTTGCTCCCAGGCTCTGTCGTAACCGGCCGCGACCGGGAGGTCCGTGGGGCGACGCACAATTGGCCTAGCGTCTGGGTTAGGGAGGGTTTGGCCAGTAGGGATATACTTGTCTCATCGCGCACCAGCGACTCCTGTGGCGGGCCGGGCGCAGTGCGCGCTAACCAAGGTTGCCAGGTGCACGGTGTTTCCTCCGACACCGTGCACCTCTCCTAAACAGGTGTTCTACTCAGCTAGCCAGCACCTCTCCTAAACAGGTGTTCTACTCAGCTAGCCAGCACCTCTCCTAAACAGGTGTTCTTTTCTGCTAGCCAGCACCTCTCCTAAACAGGTGTTCTACTCTGTTCTACTCTGCCAGCACCTCTCCTAAACAGGTGTTCTACTCTGCTTGCCAGCACCTCTCCTAAACAGGTGTTCTACTCAGCTAGCCAGCACCTCTCCTAAACAGGTGTTCTACTCTGCTTGCCGGCACCTCTCCTAAACAGGTGTTCTACTCTGCTTGCCAGCACCTCTCCTAAACAGGTGTTCTTTTCTGCTAGCCAGCACCTCTCCTAAACAGGTGTTCTACTCTGTTCTACTCTGCCGGCACCTCTCCTATACAGGTGTTCTACTCTGCTAGCCAGCACCTCTCCTAAACAGGTGTTCTACTCTGCTTGCCGGCACCTCTCCTAAACAGGTGTTCTACTCTGCTTGCCGGCACCTCTCCTAAACAGGTGTTCTTTTCTGCTAGCCAGCACCTCTCCTAAACAGGTGTTCTACTCTGTTCTACTCTGCCAGCACCTCTCCTAAACAGGTGTTCTACTCTGCTTGCCGGCACCTCTCCTAAACAGGTGTTCTACTCTGCTAGCCAGCACCTCTCCTAAACAGGTGTTCTACTCTGCTTGCCGGCACCTCTCCTAAACAGGTGTTCTACTCTGCTAGCCAGCACCTCTCCTAAACAGGTGTTCTACTCTGCCGGCACCTCTCCTAAACAGGTGTTCTACTCTGCTAGCACCTCTCCTAAACAGGTGTTCTACTCTGCCGGCACCTCTCCTAAACAGGTGTTCTACTCTGCCAGCACCTCTCCTAAACAGGTGTTCTACTCTGCCGGCACCTCTCCTAAACAGGTGTTCTACTCTGCTTGCCGGCACCTCTCCTAAACAGGTGTTCGTTTCTTTTACCTCCAGGTTGACCTTTTCATGGCGAACATGTCACTGTTGTGTCGTTGTAGTGCTTTCACACAGTCCTGTTTGATACAAACAGGTGTTTACTAAACAGTTGGTTATTATTGCTGGTGTAGTTCCTGTTGTCAGTCAACAAAAGAGGGCCTTGTTCACTAAGGCAACCTGTCATAAACATCTCATTGGGAGAGCTCTAACTGTATACTGCAGTCTCCCTTCGCCTCAGACAGAACAAGGTGTGCAAGAGATAGAGAGAGAGAGAGATGGACAGAGAGAGATGGACAGAGAGAGATGGACAGAGAGAGAGAGAGAGAGAGAGAGAGCGAGATGGACAGCGAGGGATGGATAGAGGGAGAGAGACACAGAGAGAGATGGACAGCGAGGGATGGATAGAGGGAGAGACAGAGAGAGAGATGGACAGCGAGGGATGGATAGAGGGAGAGACAGAGAGAGAGATGGACAGCGAGGGATGGATAGAGGGAGAGACAGAGAGAGAGATGGACAGCAAGGGATGGATAGAGGGAGAGACAGAGAGAGAGATGGACAGCGAGGGATGGATAGAGGGAGAGACAGAGAGAGAGATGGACAGCGAGGGATGGATAGAGGGAGAGACAGAGAGAGAGATGGACAGCGAGGGATGGATAGAGGGAGAGAGAGAGATGGACAGAGAGGGAGAGAGGGATATATAGAGGGAGAGAGAGATTGAGAGCGAGGGATGGATAGAGGGAGAGAGAGAGATGGACAGAGAGGGAGAGAGGGATATATAGAGGGAGAGAGAGATTGAGAGCGAGGGATGGATAGAGGGAGAGTGAGAGAGCGACGGATGAGAGGGAGAGAGAAAGATGGACAGAGAGAGAGAGAGAGGGATGGATAGAGAGAGAGAGAGGGATGGATAGAGGGAGAGAGAGGAGGACAGAGAGAGAGATTGAGAGCGAGGGATGGATAGAGAGAGAGAGAGATGGATAGAGGGAGAGAGAGGAGGACAGAGAGAGAGATTGAGAGCGAGGGATGGATAGAATGAGGAGAGTGGCAGAGAGATACATAGAGGGAGGGGTGGATACAGGGAGAGATATATAGAGAGAGAGAGATGAAGAGGGACATATAGAGGGGTGGAAAGTGATGAGAGGCCGTGAGAAATCGAGAGAGGGTGCATGGAGAGAAGTTGTGAGCATCATGCCAGCCCATATTAAGCAGCCTCTAGTGACAGCACTGCGTCAGCAGCAATAACTCTTACGTGTGTAGCAGGTGGTATAGATGTTGTGCCTGTTGCTTACGTTACTGTGGGATCATGGGTCACTGTCTCATCCCTTTGTTTTTACATTGTGCCTGACCGATGCACACTGCAGTCTCGGCTGGCTGAGGGTAGGTGGAGGAGTGGGGTGTATCTATCTTTATGGGCGACCAGCTGAGACCACATGTGATGAACATGCTAATTGATATGCCGACCGGGCTCTGACAGCCTCCCACTCAGCTACACACGCATGTGCTCCCGTTGCCACGGCGCTTGGGCCCCGCTGATAAAGGGGAGCCACGGCACTGAGATCCCTCCCCCTAACTGTCTTTACTCTGCCTCCACCCCAATGGACATGTCTTTTTTGTTTCATCTCTGCTACGGTTATGATGTATGTAGTGATATGTCTATTTTTTTTATTGTTTATTGTTACTATTTTCATTATTTTATTTAAATTAGTCCTGCATCATGTTGGAGCTCAAAGCATAAGAATTTCACTGTACCCAGAATTCACATTTGCAACCCTGTCCATGTGACTGTTAAACACTCTGAAGCTAGTGCCCTCCTCTCTTCAGAAACACAGTAAATCCCCTGGACTATCAGCTAGTAAAACAATGAAACTAGAGTTCACTAAGCTGCTCCACTTCGAGTTTCTACTTTCTTTCTCTCCCTCTTTTTTTATATATATATATTTTTTCATACATTTCTTGTTTCTCACTGGCTTTGTGTTTCTGAATGGTTATTCCCCCCACCCATTCAGCTTTGTGTTTCTGAATGGTTATCAACCCCCCCCACGGTTCAGCTTTGTGTATCTGAATGGTTATCAACCCCCCACGGTTCAGCTTTGTGTATCTGAATGGTTATCAACCCCCCTCCCCACCGGTTCAGCTTTGTGTTTCTGAATGATTATCAACCCCCCACCGGTTCAGCTTTGTGTTTCTGAATGGTTATCATTATTCTACATTGTGCAAGCGATTGTGACAGCTAACAGTGCATTGAGACAGCTAACAGTGCATTGAGACAGCTAACAGTGCATTGAGACAGTTAACAGTGCATTGAGACAGCTAACAGTGCATTGAGACAGCTAACGATGCATTGAGACAGCTAACAGTGCATTGAGACAGCTAACAGTGCATTGAGACAGCTAACAGTGCATTGAGACAGCTAACAGTGCATTGAGACCGCTAACAGTGCATTGAGACAGTTAACAGTGCATTGAGACAGTTAACAGTGTATTGAGACAGTTAACAGTGCATTGAGACAGCTAACAGTGCATTGAGACAGCTAACAGTGCATTGAGACAGCTAACATTGCAGTGTGAGAGCTAACGATGCAGTGTGACAGCTAACAGTGCATTGAGACAGCTAACAGTGTATTGTGACAGCTAACAGTGCATTGAGACAGCTAACAGTGCATTGAGACAGCTAACAGTGCATTGTGACAGCTAACAGTGCATTGAGACAGCTAACAGTGCATTGAGACAGCTAACAGTGCACTGTGACAGCTAACAGTGCATTGAGACAGCTAACAGTGCATTGTGACAGCTAACAGTGCATTGTGACAGCTAACAGTGCATTGAGACAGCTAACAGTGCATTGAGACAGCTAACAGTGCATTGAGACAGCTAACAGTGCATTGTGACAAAAAGTGCACTGTTAGCTGTCACAATGAGCTGTTAACTGTCACAATCGCTCGTACAATGTAAAATTATCAATAATGTCATGTCATCCTGACATCACACGATCATAGTACTAGCATGTACAGTAAAAATGAAACAGTGAATGCTTTGGCTCAAACCTTTCCCATGACCGTCTAGTCTCATCTCATCTTTCTGTTAGCACACTATTGTCACTATGAAGTGACTCATTAAGACCGCAGGCTCCTCTGCTGCCGTCACACCTGGAAATAGCATGTGTGTTTGTTTACAACTCAGCGTCTCCTCTCCCAGACCCAGACACAACACCACTGGCAGACATCAACAGCCACTGTTTGGCAACACACAGGATGTTTAGACACCACACTATGCACCACTGATAGCAAGCCTAGCGGTTAGAGTGTTGGGCCAGTAACCGAAAGGTTGCTGGTTCGATACCCAAACCTACATGTTGGTAGAGTCACTTTAATAACTCTACCTACATGTACATATTACCTCGACTAACCGGTGCCCCCGCACATTGACTCTGTACCTGTACCCCCTGTATATAACCTCCACATTGACTCTGTACCTGTACCCCCTGTATATAGTCTCCACATTGACTCTGTACCTGTACCCTGTATATAACCTCCACATTGACTCTGTACCTGTACCCCCTGTATATAGCCTCCACATTGACTCTGTACTGGTACCCCCTGTGTATATATAGCCTCCACATTGACTCTGCACCTGTACCCCCTGTATATAGCCTCCACATTGACTCTGTACCGGTACCCCCTGTATATAGCCTCCACATTGACTCTGTACCGGTACTCCCTGTATATAGTCTCCACATTGACTCTGTACCGGTACCCCCTGTATATAGTCTCCACATTGACTCTGTACCTGTACCTCCTGTATATAGCCTCCACATTGACTCTGTACCGGTACCCCCTGTATATAGCCTCCACATTGACTCTGTACCTGTACCCCGTGTATATAGCCTCCACATTGACTCTGTACCGGTACCCCCTGTATATAACCTCCACATTGACTCTGTACCTGTACCCCGTGTATATAGCCTCCACATTGACTCTGTACCGGTACCCCCTGTATATAGCCTCCACATTGACTCTGTACCGGTACCCCTGTATATAGCCTCCACATTGACTCTGTACCTGTACCCCGTGTATATAGCCTCCACATTGACTCTGTACCGGTACCCCCTGTATATAGTCTCCACATTGACTCTGTACAGGTACCCCCTGTATATAGTCTCCACATTGACTCTGTACCTGTACCCCCTGTATATAGCCTCCACATTGACTCTGTACCTGTACCCCCTGTATATAGTCTCCACATTGACTCTGTACCTGTACCCCCTGTATATAGCCTCCACATTGACTCTGTACCTGTACCCCCTGTATATAGTCTCCACATTGACTCTGTACCTGTACCCCCTGTATATAGTCTCCACATTGACTCTGTACCTGTACCCCCTGTATATAGCCTCCACATTGACTCTGTACCGGTACCCCCTGTATATAGCCTCCACATTGTCTCTGTACCTGTACCCCCTGTATATAGCCTCCACATTGACTCTGTACCTGTACCCCCTGTATATAGTCTCCACATTGACTCTGTACCTGTACCCCCTGTATATAGTCTCCACATTGACTCTGTACCTGTACCCCCTGTATATAGCCTCCACATTGACTCTGTACCGGTACCCCCTGTATATAGTCTCTACAGCATTTCACTGTAAGGTCGACTACACCTGTTGTATTCGGTGCATGTGACAAATAACATTTGATTTGATTGACAGATTTTTAATCTTATCAAATGTGCCGTTGATCAAGGCATTTAACCCTATTTTTCTCCAGGGGCGCCGTGCTACTATGGCTGACCCTGTAAAACAACACCTACGGTGTAGGTGACAATAAATCCTGTATGTTTTTAAAAAAAAAATATAAATATTTTTAGGAATTTCTTTCTTTCTTTTTTTCCTAGCTGCTGAAAAGGCGGCTGCTGATCTAAAGAGAGTTGAAGACGCGTACGAAACGGTGTACATGGAAATCCGGTAAGAGAATACATCTTGGATACTCTTCTTTGCCCAATTGCCCTTAGAAAGAACTGAACGCTGTGCGTTTTTTGCTTTGCACCTCTCCCTGATGACGGGTACACAGTAATGAGTTTGCACTGTTAGGGACCCTAGGTGAATTTTAATGATGAAAAACAAATGCTCCTGGTTGCCTGCCGTGCGCTAGTCGAGAGAGGCTATTCTAATTCATTTCTCTTCTGCAACATGGTATTTGTCAGAGCACGAATAATCCGAAACTTCTGACAGAATTCACTGTCTCAAGACAGGTGTAAAACAAAATAGCTGACAATTATGCCATGTTGTAATTGTGTAGCTCTGTGGAAAAAAAAAGAAAGTGAAATGCTGTCACAAATTCAGAATACCCAAAGATTTGAACATAAATATTCATGTAGAGGGTTGTAAAGGTTGTAGTTGACCATTTTTGCATCGAATTTGACAATTTCCCCAGGAATGAATGACTTTACACTAGAGATACAGTAAACAGAGGACATGTTATGCATACCATTGAGCACAAAACACACACTTGTGCTAACATGCAATAATACCACATAGGAATACATGTTCCAGCGTGATCACACAGTGGGAAAAAAGGCCACTACAGGATTTCCTATTGCAGCCAGTCGTTCCCGAGATGTTTGCACAGAGCTCTTAGCCAGACATACAGACAGTCAGATATACAGACAGACAGGCAGGCAGACAGACAGACATCCATACAGCCAGCCAGACATACAGACAGTCAGATATACAGACAGACATCCATACAGCCAGCCAGACGGCCATACAGACAGTCAGATATACAGACAGGCAGGCAGAAAGACAGACATCCATACAGCCAGCCAGACAGGCAGCCAGCCAGACGGCCATACAGACAGTCAGATATACAGACAGGCAGGCAGAAAGACAGACATCCATACAGCCAGCCAGCCAGCCAGCCAGCCAGCCAGCCAGCCAGACGGCCATACAGACAGTCAGATATACAGACAGGCAGGCAGACAGACAGGCAGGCAGACAGACAGCCAGCCAGATGGCCATACAGACAGTCAGATATACAGACAGGCAGGCAGACAGACAGACATCCATACAGCCAGCCAGACGGCCATACAGACAGTCAGATATACAGACAGGCAGGCAGACAGACAGACATCCATACAGCCAGCCAGATGGCCATACAGACAGTCAGATATACAGACAGGCAGACAGACAAACAGACATCCATACAGCCAGCCAGCCAGACGGCCATACAGACAGTCAGAAATACAGACAGGCAGGCAGACAGACAGACATCCATACAGCCAGCCAGACGGCCATACAGACAGTCAGATATAGGCAGACAGACAGACATCCATACAGCCAGCCAGATGGCCATACAGACAGTCAGATATACAGACAGGCAGACAGACAGACATCCATACAGCCAGCCAGCCAGACGGCCATACAGACAGTCAGATATACAGACAGGCAGGCAGACAGACAGACATCCATACAGCCAGCCAGATGGCCATACAGACAGTCAGATATACAGACAGGCAGACAGACAAACAGACATCCATACAGCCAGCCAGCCAGACGGCCATACAGACAGCAGCGTCGATAGGGAGTTGCTACTGTACTGTAGACCCGGGGCTGGTAAACTGTTCATTGCACTGGGGAGACAGGAGATAGGCAGCTACAATCAGAGAGTTGTGGAAAGGTCAAGCTGTTATAATGAAAATAAAGCCTGTGTGAGCGAAGGGAGAAAGATTCTAGCATGACTCCAGTTGTTCTACTTCTTCATTTTCCACCCTGCTTTGAATGCTCCTGGTCAAATGATTCCCCTGGTGAAATTATTCCCCTGGTGAAATGAATCCCCTGGTCAAATGATGCTCCTGGTCAAATGATGCTCCTGGTCAAATGATTCCCCTGGTGAAATGATTCCCCTGGTGAAATGATGCTCCTGGTCAAATAATACCCCTGGTCAAATAATGCCCCTGGTCAAATGATTCCCCTGGTCAAATGATTCCCCTGGTCAAATAATACCCCTGGTCAAATGATGCTCTTGGTCAAATGATTCCCCTGGTCAAATAATGCCCCATGTCAAATAATGCCCCATGTCAAATAATGCCCCATGTCAAATAATTCCCCTGGTTAAGTGACCCATGTGCACCCCATATCAACCATGCATGGTGGAACAAGAGATATGACTCATCTCTCTCTCTCTCTCTCTCTCTCTCTTTCTCTCTTTCTCTCAATTTCAATTGAAGGGCTTTATTGGCATGTGAAACATATGTTAACATTGCCAAAGCAAGTGAAATAGATAATAAACAAAAGTGAAATAAACAATAAAAAATTAACAGTAAACATTACACTCACAAAAGTTACAAAATTATAAAGTTATTTAAAATGTAATTGTATGTGTATATACAGAGTGGTAATGATGTGTAAATACGCTGATGTCGGCTTAGTTCGCCATGAATTGGGTCACGGGGGCTCTTATAGAAATGTAGAAAAGGGGTTGGTTCATCCTTTCCAACCAATGCCTATTCACGTGGGCGTGGCCACTGATTGACGATATTTTACTTATTAAAACAATTCCCTCATTTTAAAAACGAAAATTACATTTAATCTTTTCACAAATAGTTTCATATTTAAACATTTAAATTGCACAACAATTCCATGTTATTCTGATAACTAGAATGTGTAGACTTTCCAATATACAATTTATGTCATCCTATCATCAGTAATAATGTCTCAGATGACAACTGATCTGATATCATATTCTTTCAGTACAACAGGGCAATGTCATGACAGAGTACAGAGGCCCATTATCAGCAACCATCACTCTGAGATGCTGGCCTTCTAGGCAGAGTTCCTTTTACCGATCTTAATCTTTTCTTTTTATTGGCCAGTCTGAGATATGGCTTTTTCTTTGCAACTCTGCCTAGAAGGCCAGCATCCCGGAGTTGCCTTTTCACTGTTGACATTGAGACTGGTGTTTTGCGGGTACTATTTAATGAAGCTGCTATTGAGGACTTATGAGGCGTCTGTTTCTCAAACTAGACACTCTAACGTGCTTGTCCTCTTGCTCAGTTGTGCACCGGGGCCTCCCACTCCTCTTTCTATTCTGGTTAGAGCCAGTCTGAGCTTTTATGTGAAGGGAGTAGTACACAGCGTTGTACGAGATCTTCAGTTTCTTTGCAATTTCTCACATGGAATAGC
>NC_056443.1:35186028-35231028 GCF_018296145.1 Oncorhynchus tshawytscha | reverse complement strand
CAGACAAACTGAATTGGTCCACTCACACAGACAGCATCGTGAGGAAGGCGCAGCAGCGCCTCTTCAACCTCAGGAGGCTGAAGAAATTCGGCTTGTCACCAAAAGCACTCACAAACTTCTACAGATGCACAATCGAGAGCATCCTGGCGGGCTGTATCACCGCCTGGTACGGCAACTGCACCGCCCTCAACCGTAAGGCTCTCCAGAGGGTAGTGAGGTCTGCACAACGCATCACCGGGGGCAAACTACCTGCCCTCCAGGACACCTACACCACCCGATGCTACAGGAAGGCCATAAAGATCATCAAGGACATCAACCACCCGAGCCACTGCCTGTTCACCCCGCTGCCATCCAGAAGGCGAGGTCAGTACAGGTGCATCAAAGCTGGGACCGAGAGACTGAAAAACAGCTTCTATCTCAAGGCCATCAGACTGTTAAACAGCCACCACTAACATTGAGTGGCTACTGCCAACACACTGTCAATGACACTGACTCTACTCCAGCCACTCTAATCATGGGAATTGATGGGAAATGATGTAAATATATCACTAGCCACTTTAAACAATGCTACCTTATATAATGTTACTTACCCTACATTGTTCATCTCATATGCATACGTTGATACTGTACTCTATATCATCGACTGCATCCTTATGTAATACATGTATCACTAGCCACTTTAACTATGCCACTTGGTTTACATACTTATCTCATAGGTATATACTGTACTCGATATCATCTACTGTATCTTGCCTATGCTGCTCTGTACCATCACTCATTCATATATCCTTATGTACATATTCTTTATCCCCTTACACTGTGTATGACAGTAGTTTTTTGGAATTGTTAGTTAGATTACTTGCTCGTTATTACTGCATTGTCGGAACTAGAAGCACAAGCATTTCGCTACACTCGCATTAACATCTGCTAACCATGTGTATGTGACAAATAAAATTTGATTTGATTTGACACACACACACACATACACACATACATACATACATACACACATACACACATACATACACACACACACACATACATGCATGCATGCATACATACATACATACATACATAAACTACCCTTCAAAAGTTTGGGGTCACTTAGAATTCTCCTTTTTTTTGAGAAAAGCAAAGAAAATTGTTCATAAAATAACATCAAATTGCCATTATCAGCAGCCATCACTCCTGTGTTCCAATGGCACGTTGTGTTAGCGAATCCAAGTTTATAATTTTAAAAGGCTAATTGATCATTAGAAAACCATTTTGCAATTATATTAGCACAGCTGAAAACTGTTGTTCCTGATTCCCAACGCACCAGTTCTTATAGCCTTTAGCCGTACCCTTATCCTACTCCTCCTCTGTTCCTCTGGTGATGTAGAGGTGAATCCAGGCCCTGTAGTCCCCTGTACTACACCTATTCCCCAGGCGCCCTCTTTTTTTGACTTCTGTAACCGTAAAAGCCTTGGTTTTATGCATGTTAACATCAGAAGCCTCCCCCCTAAGTTTGTTTTACTCACTGCTTTAGCACACTCCACCAACCCTAATGTCCTAGCCTTGTCTGAATCCTGGCTTAGGAAGGCCACCAAAAATTCAGAAATGTTCATTCCCAACTACAACATTTTCCATCAAGATAGAACTGCCAAAGGGGCGGAGTTGCAATCTACTGCAGTGATAGCCTGAGTTCTGTCTTACTATCCAGGTCTGTGCACAAACAGTTCGAGCTTCTACTTTTCAAAATCCACCTTTCCAGAAATAACTCTCTCACTGTTGCCCCTTGTTATAGACCCCCAACTCCCCTCAGCCCCCAGCCCTGGACACCATACAGTTGTAGTCGGAAGATTACATACACTTAGATTGGAGTCATTAAAACTCGTTTTTCAACCACTCCACAAATTTATTGTAAACAAACTATAGCTTTAGCAAGTCTGTTAGGACATCTACTTTGTGCATGACACAAGTAATTTTTCCAACAATTGTTTACAGACAGATTATTTCACTTATTATTCACTGTATCACAACTCCAGTGGGTCAGAAGTTTACATACACTAAGTTGACTGTGCCTTTAAACAGCTTGGAAAATTCCAGAAGATGATGTCATGGCTTTAGAAGCTTCTGCTAGGCTAATTGACATAATTTGAGTCAGTTGGAGGTGTACCTGTGGATGTATTTCAAGGGGGAGAAGAATACCATCCCAACCGTGAAGCACGGGGGTGGCAGCATCATGTTGTGGGGGTGCTTTACTGCAGGAGGGACTGGTGCACTTCGCAAAATAGATGACGTCACAAGGAAGGAGAAATATGTGGATATATTAAAGCAACATCTCAAGACATCAGTCAGGAAGTTAAAGCTTGGTTGCAAATGGGTCTTCCAAATGGACAATGACCCCAAGCATACTTTTACTTGTGGCAAAATGGCTTAAGGACAACAAAGTCAAGGTATTGGAGTGGCCATCATAAAGCCCTGACCTCAATCCTATAGAAATGTGTGGGCAAAACTGAAAAAGCGTGTGCGAGCAAGGAGGCCTACAAACCTGACTCAGTTACACCAGCTCTGTCAGGAGGAATGGGTCAAAATTCAACCAACTTATTGTGGGAAGCTTGTGGACGGCTACCCGAAACCGAAGTTAAACCATTTAAATGCTTCCAAATACTAATTGAGTGTATGTAAACTTCTGACCCACAGGGAGTGAGAGGAGGCGACTCTGGGATGCTGGCCTTCTAGGCAGAGTTCATCTGTCCAGTGTTTGTGTTATTTTGCCCATCTTAATCTTTTCTTTTTATTGGCCAGTCTGAGATACGGCTTTTTCTTTGCAACTCTGCTTAGAAGGCCAGCATCCCAGAGTTACCTCTTCACTGTTGAAGTTGAGACTGGTGTTTTGCGGGTACTATTTAATGAAGCTGCTATTGAGGACTTATCTATTATCTGTCTGTTTCTCAAACTAGACACTCTAACGTGCTTGTCCTCTTGCTCAGTTGTGCACCGGGGCCTCCCACTCCTCTTTCTATTCTGGTTAGAGACAGTTTGCGCTGTTCTGTGAAGGGAGTAGTACACAGCGTTGTTCGAGATCTTCAGTTTCTTGGCAATTTCTCACATGGAATAGCCTTCATTCATCAGAACAAGAATAGACTGACAAGTTTCAGAAGAAAGTTCTTTGTTTCTGGCCATTTTGAGGCCAGTAATCGAACCCACAAATACTGACGCTCCAGATACTAAACTAGTCTAAAAAAGGCCAGATTTATTGCTTCTTTAATCAGGAACAACCGTTTTCAGCTGTGCTATCATAATTGCAAAAGGGTTTTCTAATGATCAATTAGCCTTTTAAAAATTATAAACTTGGATTAGCTAACACAGCGTGCCATTGGAACACAGGAGTGATGGTTGCTGATAATGGGCCTCTGTACTCCTATGTAGATATTCCATTAAAAATCTGACGTTTCCAGCTACAATAGTCATTTACAACATTAACAATGTCTACACTGTATTTCTGATCGATCCATTTGATGTTTTTTTAATGGACAAAAACAACGTGGCCCTAAACTTTTGAATGGCAGTGTGCACACACACACACACACACACACACACACACACACACACACACACACACACACACACACACACACACACACACACACACACACACACACACACACACACACACACATACATACATACATACATACGTACGTACACAATTGCCTTTGTGACCTTAGTGGGAGACCCCACTCCACCGTATCAGTCCAGAGAGAGTACCCGCCTCAACCAAAATGCATTAGCATTTGTGTATCATAAATATGGAAATGGAGCCTTTGCAAAGTGAGAGATAACGGGCTCCGTTCCTGTATTCTCGATTAGGGAGGGAATGCCAGGAATGCTTCGGCCTGATAATTGGTGACATTGCAATACCGAAACGGTCTGAAAGGGCACGTCATCTTCGTGTGTGTGTCATCTTCGTGTGTGTGTCATCTTGCCTTTGTGTCATCTTAGTGTGTGTGACGTGTGTGTGTCATCACCGTGTCAGTCCAGAGTGTGTCATCTTCGTGTGTGTGTCATCTTCAAAATGCATGTCATCTTCATTGTGTGTGTCATCTTGGAAATGGAGTCATCTTCAAAGTGTGTATGTCATCTTCGTGTGTGTCATCTTCGTGTGTGTGTCATCTTCGTGTGTATGTCATCTTCGTGTGTGTGTCATCTTCGTGTGTGTGTCATCTTCGTGTGTGTGTGTCATCTTCGTGTGTGTGTCATCTTCGTGTGTGTGTCATCTTCATGTGTGTGTGTCATCTTCGTGTGTGTGTCGTGTGTATGTCATCTTCGTGTGTGTGTCATCTTCGTGTGTGTGTCATCTTCGTGTGTATGTCATCTTCGTGTGTGTGTCATCTTCGTGTGTGTGTCATCTTCGTGTGTGTGTGTGTCATCTTCGTGTGTGTGTCATCTTCGTGTGTGTGTGTCATCTTCGTGTGTGTGTCATCTTCGTGTGTGTGTCATCTTCATGTGTGTGTGTCATCTTTGTGTGTGTCATCTTCGTGTGTATGTCATCTTCGTGTGTGTCATCTTCGTGTGTGTGTGTCATCTTCGCGTGTGTGTGTGTCATCTTCGTGTGTGTGTCATCTTCGTGTGTGTGTGTCATCTTCGTGTGTGTGTCATCTTCGTGTGTGTGTGTCATCTTCGTGTGTGTGTCATCTTCGTGTGTGTGTCATCTTCATGTGTGTGTGTCATCTTCGTGTGTGTGTGTCATCTTCGTGTGTGTGTCATCTTCGTGTAGCACCAATCCAGTCCCTCTAAGTTGGAGGTGTTAGAAGGGAGGTGAAAGTGACCAGAGGCCCTATCCTTTTAATTTAATGCAAAACTATTTTGTCACTGACTTGCAACAAATGACCAAGATTTTGTTTGTGTAAGATGATGGATAAATGTAAAATTATTTATTTTGGTTATGACTTATTCTTCACCTATTTATTAGTTTGTTTGAAATTGTATTTTAAAGAAACAGCAAAGGCTACTTAAATGCTTCAACGACTCAGATATTATCATATATATAAATGTTATTATTATTATTATTATATTATCAGAAGCTGGCATGTAAATTCAGCAAATTAGATTTTGTGGTGTGGGTAGGGTGCCAATGCTTTTAAGATTATACATTTTTTTTTGCATTCAAATGAAACTGCATGAATAGTCAATCGGAAATTAAACGTGACAGAAATGAACAACATTGCAATCGCTTTTTACTTCCATTAAGTGACACATTTGTTCCAGTCTCACTGATGTTCTTGATCTAAACGAAGTGTCTTCCGGAAGTTTCTTTCTTTCTTTAAAGAGCCAGGTCTTTTGATCAGTGTCTTTTGTATTTGGTATAAATGTTAACTTACTGTATGTTATTGCCAGCAGCATTACCACCCTGCATACCACTGTCCCTGGATGGGAGACCAGATGCTGCTGGAAGTGGTGTTGGAGGGCCAGTAGGAGGCACTCTTTCCTCTGGTCTAAAATAAATATCCCAATGCCCCAGGGCAGTGATTGGGGACACTGCCCTGTGTAGGGTGCTGTCTTTCGAATGGGACGTTAAACGGGTGTCCTGACTCTCTGAGGTCATTAAAGATCCCATGGCACTTATCGTAAGAGTAGGGGTGTTAACCCCCGGTGTCCTGGCTAAATTCCCAATCTGACCCTCAAACCATCACAGTCACCTAATAATCCCCAGTTTACAATTGGCTCATTCATCCCCCTCCTCTCCCCTGTAACTATTCCCCAGGTCGTTGCTGCAAATGAGAACGTGTTCTCAGTCAACTTACCTGGTAAAATAACGGATAAATAATATAAAAAATAAATTGGTCAGAATGCTACTGCTAGAAATCGACCCTGTGTGTCCCATGTATAGAGATACATATGATTAATATTAGTGTTAATCAAATTCATTCAGAGGTGTCTCAAAAGAATACATGGGACTCGTTTCTGACGTTTCATTTAAGCAAAGGTTATTGTCAATAACTCATCAAAAGTAAAATGTTAAAGAGTAATTTTCTTTCTCTTTAAACTGTTTTTCCCCCCAAAGGGACCTAAGGGAGAAACTTTCCATAGACTACGGATCAGAGAGAGAGTTTCTATTCCTGCATGACCAATGTTTCCAGCTGAAGGTCTATGAGTAAGTACCTTACACTTTAACCCTTAACTGCACTCTGAGGTTGTATAGTTGCATTATTTTTGGTTTGCAGCAACTTATAAGCCCGTTACAGTGTAAAAACCTCCCGTAGAAAACTGGTCTTTGGAATGGTGAAAGTAATGAATGGAACATTTATTAATGTCTTCGACCAGCAGATATACTTCATTGTCTGCATTCATTGAGTCCAACACTCAGTAAAGACTGTCTGTTGAAAAAGTATAATTGATATGATCAATAGATGGTAGGTTGAAGGAAATTCTACATTCTACATTCCAACGTATACTGTACAATGGATATCCAACTGAAAGTGGCTTTTCATACTAAAGGTGACCATAGACCCTAGAGCCTCATTGTATTAAGAGATGATGTTAGGTGTGCTTCTGGACCAGGTATCTCTTGTAAAATAGATTGTTTATCTCAGTGAGACTAACCTGTATAAATAACGATGATATTTTAAAAAAGAAGAAAAAAGGAAAACACAACCGGAGGTTTGCAGGTCGGTCTTCCTGCCTTGAAGACTTGAAGCCGCGTTACCTTAGTCAACCTGAGCCAACTCAGGTAAATATCTTCTGTAGAACTGTAAATCACCCTGGAGGAGAAGCTAAGCGGCTAAATCAACTAAATTTAATCAACAGTACGGATTCTTTCACTTCCCTGCCTGTCTCCCTATGGCCCCAGTCTGTGTAGAATCTGTTCTCTTCAGAATTGCTTGCCAGCTGGAGTCTTCTGAGCCTGTGGGTGGTTGCAATTTTAAAAGATTAAAATAAAAATGATCTGAGATCTCGCTTCAAATACGTTCCGGGCCTTCTCGGAGTCTGTGGTTACCAATTCTCTCTCACAATACCAAGTGCACACTATCCCTCTCACACTACCAAGTCCACACTTTTGCTGCATTTACCATGAAAATAATTATATTCTAAAATACTAGAAAATAATGTTTCAGACTTGGCTACTGCAACTTCTCTTCTTTTGATATTCTACACATAATACATGTTTACAGGATTCATCATGGCCTAGATACACAACAAATAGCTTTGTTTGTTTTTGCAGCCCCACTCGACCTCTCTATCTCTCTGTCCGTGTTTTCTTCACGTACATCTCCACACCCAACTTGAATTGTCTTAACTCAGTTCCACAGCACCAGACAGAAGTTGTGTGTCCAGTTGGCCTACTTCTCTCAATCCCCCCTTCCCGGGCCTAGAGCATCACCCCCCTTTCCCGGGCCTAGAGCATCACCCCCCCCTTTTTTTGACACCAGAGAACATAGTCTCTACTAGCTCAGGGTCCTTAGCGACTCGTCAAACACACCCAAGGCGACGTACCAGTCTCCCCTTTCCTTTTCCCTTGCCATGTGCCTTGAACCATGATCCTGAAAAGACGTGGCATTGATAGACACATAAACCCAGGGCCCTCTCGTCTCACTCCCCCGTGCCTCCCGTGGACCCACAGCGTCGCTCCGAATCCTTTCCGATAATGGAAAGAATCTCTCCCTCTCTCCCACTTCTTGATCATCAGTAGAAGTCTTCTCTTTATCCACCTCCCTTGTGTCTAAATGGCCCATCCACCTCCCTTGTGTTTAAATGGTCCATCCACCTCCCTTGCGTTTAAATGGCCCATCCACCTCCCTTGTGTTCAGATGGCCCATCCACCTCCCTTGTGTTTAAATGGCCCATCCACCTCCCTTCTGTCTAAATGGCCCATCCACCTCCCTTGTGTTTAAATGGCCCATCCACCTCCCATGTGTCTAAATGGCCCATCCACCTCCCTTGTGTTTAAATGGCCCATACCTCCCTTGTGTCTAAATGGCCCATCCACCTCCCTTGTGTTTAAATGGCCCATTCACCTCCCTTGTCTTTAAATGGCCCATCCACCTCCCTTGTGTCTAAATGGCCCATCTCCTCCCTTGTGTTTAAATGGCCCATCCACCTCCCTTGTGTCTAAATGGCCCACCCACCTCCCTTGTGTTTAAATGGCCCATTTAAATGGCCCATCCACCTCCCTTGTGTTTAAATGGCCCATCACCTCCCTTGTGTTTAAATGGCCCATCCACCTCCCTTGTGTTTAAATGGCCCATATCCTCCCTTGTGTTTAGATGGCCCATCCACCTCCCTTGTGTTTAAATGGCCCATCTACCTCCCTTGTGTTTAAATGGCCCATCCACCTCCCTTGTGTTTAAATGGCCCATCCACCTCCCTTGTGTTTAGATGGCCCATTCACCTCCCTTGTGTTTAAATGGCCCATCCACCTCCCTTGTGTTTAAATGGCCCATCCACCTCCCTTGTGTTTAAATGGCCCATCCACCTCCCTTGTGTTTAGATGGCCCATTCACCTCCCTTGTGTTTAGATGGCCATCCACCTCCCTTGTGTTTAGATGGCCCATTCACCTCCCTTGTGTTTAGATGGCCATCCACCTCCCTTGTGTTTAGATGGCCCATTTAAATTTAGATGGCTCTCTCTCTTGTTCTGAACAGCAGCCAATATTGGAGAGAAATGCCTGGAGCGGTAAAAGTGAGCTCTGGGAACCCATACACTGCCTATCTTTAATATAACTAATAGTTATTATTTAAATACATTGAATTCATTTCGTACTCGTGCGAGAGCGTTGGTGGAGGATCATTCTGAGACAATGATGGGAGCAGAACGAGTGGCTCAGTGTATTAGATAACCCCAATGGAGGACAGAAATGACAAAAGCTGATTGAGACACAGAACCCCACACAGACACACATTCTCTCTCTCTCTATCCCCCCCCTCGCTTTCTCTCGCATACACACATACATACTCTCTTTCTCGCTCACAGTCACACACACACACTCCACTCACACATACTCTCACACACAGACACTCAATTCAGCTCAGTTTACTCTTTAGATACTGTTCATAATAACTCAAGTCCTCCTTGTTGATTTGAAGAATGTTCGGTCTCAACTCCTCCTAGATTTGAAGAATGTTCGGTCTCAACTCCTCGTTGATTTGAAGAATGTTCAGTCTCAACTCCTCCTAGATTTGAAGAATCTTCAGTCTCAACTCCTTGTTGATTTGAAGAATCTTCAGTCTCAACTCCTCCTAGATTTGAAGAATCTTCAGTCTCAACTCCTCGTTGATTTGAAGAATGTTCAGTCTCAACTCCTAGATTTGAAAAAGGTTCAGTCTCAACTCCTCCTAGATTTGAAGAATCTTCAGGCTCAACTCCTCCTAGATTTGAAGAAGGTTCAGTCTCAACTCCTCCTTGTTGATTTGAAGAATCTTCAGTCTTAACTCCTCCTAGATTTGAAGAATCTTCAGTCTAGATTTGAAAAAGGTTCAGTCTCAACTCCTCCTATATTTGAAAAAGGTTCAGTCTCAACTCCTTCTAGATTTGAAAAAGGTTCAGTTTCAACTCCTCCTAGATTTGAAGAAGGTTCAGGCTCAACTCCTCCTAGATTTGAAAAAGGTTCAGTCTCAACTCCTCCTAGATTTGAAAAAGGTTCAGTCTCCTTTGTTTGATCGTCTCGTAAAGTACGTCCATATGAATAATTTCCCCTGTTCTAGTTTCTTAGCCCTCTGTGATGTTAATCGAGGGAAAATATATTGATACTTGGATTTCAAAGGGAAACATTTCCTTTTGTTGTCGAACACTTTCAAGAAGACAGATTAATGGTGAGATTAGTAGTTGAATGCAGTATAGAGGCGCTCTTCAAATTGCCTTGATATAAATCCATTTCTCCACAGGCCGCAAACAACCCAAATCTGAGAAGTAGTTCTGTGTGAATCGTCATTAACTATTTACCAATACAACTAGGCCTACAGAAATGTTTTCACCTCTCTTTCGGCTAAATATTTATTTAAATGAATACAAATTTCGCAAAACACCCAACTCTAATAATCTCTGAACGTTTCACGCAACAAAAAGTTAATTTTACGTACCTAAGTCAAGATTGTCACCTATAGTACGTGGCTCTGTGACGCCTCAGATATCGTCTCGGCAGCCGCAGTTGACGCAACTCAGCAAAGTGTGAAGGAGGACACCCCGTAATAAACCTCTCAGAACTGGCGCTACCTACTGCCAAGTCTTAATACTGCGAGTGGATTTGTGGACGTTTTCCTCAAAGCAACTTTAAATTGAGGGCCTCGGATTTATGCAATACTGTCAGGTCGGATTCACTCAGCCTTCCAACTGTAGTGGCATTAGAAACTAGTTTGTTGAATGAGTCATGCCTTGTGACAGGAAGGAAGTGAAAAGAGAACGTTTAACACAACTCAATTGGCACTTCCCTGTCTTTAATATCACATATAGGTTTAACATAAAATAGGTTATTTTAGGGGTTCTTTTAGGGGGACAAAGAAACACTATCGAAACCAATGCCTAGAGGGGACAATTTGAGATAGATGCAATGGAGCCAGTTCAAGCTGGCGTGCGTCGAGTGCCTCAGGAGTTACCAAGGCGATGTAAACAGTCTGTTAGAGCTCTGGAAGAACAAATCGAGCTTTTGGTAAAACCTCAGGGACCGACACATGCAGAGGATCTTGGTGTAATGTATACGTATTGTCATGATGTTAGGCATCATACATCTCAAGAGCGTTTTCTCCCCATTTTCTCAACAGTATCTTTCATGCCATGTTTGTTCCATTGCGGTTTTAGGGCTCAGAATTGAGGCGAGCCTCTGCGTGTTGATGTCAGGTGTCATGTCGAGGATACAGCTGCCTATGTGTGTATTATTTCTGGCAGACCTAGGTTCAAATACTATCCAAAATAATACTTTTGCGTTGCTTGATTGAGATTTCCTGGCACAATGGAACCAATAGAATTGTCCCTAAACCCCACTCACTACAGACAGGCTAGAGCAAATTCTCTAACTATTTGAAAGATTTCAAATAGTATTTGAACCCACCTCTGGATGCAGCAGGGATATATACTGAACAAAAAAATATAAATACACCATGCAACAATTTCAAAGATTTTACTGAGTTACAGTTCATATAAGGAAATCTGTCAATTGAAATATAAAAATGTATTGTCCCCCTGGCACAAGGTGCACCTGTGTAATGATCATGCTGTTTAATCAGCTTCTTGATATGCCACACCTGTCAGGTGGATGGATTATCTTGGCAAAGGAGAAATGCTTACTAACAGCGATGGAAACACATTTGTGCAAAACATTTGAGAAAGAAATAAGCTTTTTGTGTGGAACACGTCTAGTTTCTTTTATTTCAGCTCATGAAACATGAGACCAATACTTTACATTTATTTACATTTATATTTTTTGTTCAGTGTAGGTGTGGAGAGGAAGCCAGAAGGCCTGAAGCCCAGTCCATCATAATATGAACGAGTTTGATGACAACAGCTGGGTCGGTTACTGCAGATCCACGCCTTGCAGAGCCAGCTCTTTGTCACACTCGGCTGCTTTTGAAATTATGATAGATGTGGCAGGGACAATGTCGTTAAACGAATGCATGAATTTCAGCATTAATGTTAATAAGTTACCCCGGAAATGAATTCATTTCAAAGGTCACATTTGGTCGATTGTCAATAAGAAGAGGGTTCTCTTACGCACTCAGGCACATCCACTAATCAAGTAGTTGACCGCAGGATTGATGTCATAGAGAATAATACATCTTCAATCAGGGGGCTGAAGGTGAAATGACCGTCTGAATTGCTCTGTTTAATAACTGCTATTAAAAGTCATCTCCTCATTAGACTGCCTCTCTGCATAAATGTCCTGGAAAATGGCGCAGTGGAAAACAGCAGTGCAACACGTTTGCTACGTCCAAGTAGTCTTACATGATTTCCTTTCCTCTTCTTCTTCTCCATGACCACTGATCCTCTTGATTGGTGAAAATAATAGGGTGGGCCCCCTGTCCAGAAACCACCCCCTAGCCCCCATCCCCTGTCCAGAAACCACCCCCTAGCCCCCATCCCTGTCCAGAAACCACCCCCTAGCCCCCATCCCCTGTCCAGAAACCACCCCCTAGCCCCCATCCCTGTCCAGAAACCACCCCCTAGCCCCCATCCCCTGTCCAGAAACAACCCATAGCCCCCATCCCTGTCCAGAAACAACCCCTAGCCCCCATCCCCTGTCCAGAAACAACCCCTAGCCCCCATCCCCTGTCCAGAAACAACCCCTAGCCCCCACCCCTGTCCAGAAACAACCCCTAGCCCCCATCCCCTGTCCAGAAACCACCCCTAGCCCCCATCCCTGTCCAGAAACAACCCCTAGCCCCCATCCCCTGTCCAGAAACAACCCCTAGCCCCCATCCCCTGTCCAGAAACAACCCCTAGCCCCCATCCCCTGTCCAGAAACAACCCCATCCCCCCCATCCCCTGTCCAGAAACAACCCCTAGCCCCCATCCCCTGTCCAGAAACAACCCCTAGCCCCCATACCCTGTCCAGAAACAACCCCTAGCCCCCATACCCTGTCCAGAAACAACCCCTAGCCCCCATACCCTGTCCAGAAACAACCCCTAGCCCCCATACCCTGTCCAGAAACCACCCCCTAGCCCCCATACCCTGTCCAGAAACAACCCCTAGCCCCCATACCCTGTCCAGAAACAACCCCTAGCCCCCATCCCTGTCCAGAAACCACCCCCTAGCCCCCATCCCCTGTCCAGAAACAACCCCTAGCCCCCATCCCCTGTCCAGAAACAACCCCTAGCCCCATCCCCTGTCCAAAAACAACCCCTAGCCCCCATCCCTGTCCAGAAACAACCCCTAGCCCCCATCCCCTGTCCAGAAACAACCCCTAGCCCCCATACCCTGTCCTGAAAAAACCCTATCTCCCATCCCCTGTCCAGAAACAACCCCTATCCCACATCCCCTGTCCAGAAACAACCCCTAGCCCTATCCCACATCCCCTGTCCAGAAACAACCCCTATCCCACATCCCTGTCCAGAAACCACCCCTAGCCCTATCCCCTGTCCCCTCTCCAGAAACAACCCCTATCCCCTATCCCCTGTCCCCTCTCCAGAAACAACCCCCATCCCCTGTCCAGAAACAACCCCTAGCCCCCATCCCCTGTCCAGAAACCACCCCTAGCCCTATCCACTGTCCCCTCTCCAGAAACAACCCATATCCCCTATCCCCTGTCCCCTCTCCAGAAACAACCCCTATCCCCCATCCCCTGTCCAGAAACAACCCCTAGCCCTATCCCACATCCCCTGTCCAGAAACCACCCCCTAGCCCTATCCCTGTCCCCTCTCCAGAAACAACCCCTATCCCCCAATCCCTGTCCAGAAACAACCCCTAGCCCCCATCCCTGTCCAGAAACCACCCCCTAGCCCCCATCCCCTGTCCCCTCTCCAGAAACAACCCCTATCCCCTATCCCCTGTCCCCTCTCCAGAAACAACCCCTATCTCCCATCCCTGTCCAAAAACAACCCCTAGCCCTATCCCTGTCCCTCTCCAGAAACCACCCCTAGCCCTATCCCCCATCCCCTCTCCAGAAACAACCCCTATCCCCCATCCCCTGTCCAGAAACAACCCCTATCCCCCATCCCCTGTCCAGAAACAACCCCTAGCCCTATCCCACATCCCCTGTCCAGAAACCACCCCGTAGCCCTATCCCCTGTCCCTCTCCAGAAACAACCCCTATCCCCTGTCCCCTCTCCAGAAACAACCCCTATCCCCCAATCCCTGTCCAGAAACAACCCCTAGCCCCCATCCCCTGTCCAGAAACCACCCCTAGCCCTATCCCTGTCCCCTCTCCAGAAACAACCCCTATCCCCTATCCCCTGTCCCTCTCCAGAAACAACCCCTATCCCCCATCCCCTGTCCAGAAACAACCCCTAGCCCTATCCCACATCTAGAAACAACCCCAAGCCCTATCCACTTTATTTATATATATATATATTTATATATTCATATTTATATATTTATTTATATTTATATATATATATATTTATATAGTAGAGAAATTAAAATTACATTATCTGGCAACAGCTCGGGTGGACATCCCTCCAGTCAGCTTGCCAATTGCACTTAGTTTTAAAACTTGAGCCATCTGTGGCATTGTGTTGTGTGACAAAACAAACTGTAAATTTTAGAGTGGCCTTTTATTGTCCCCAGCGCAAGGTGCACCTGTGTAATGTTTAATCAGGTTCTCGATAGGCCCACCTGTCAGGTGGATGGATTAACTTAGCAAATGAAAAAATGCTCACTAACAGGGATGTGAACAAATCTATTCACCAAATTTGTGAGTAAGAAGCTTTTTGTGCGTATGGAACATTTCTGCAATCTTTTATTTCTGCTCATGGAACATGGGACCGAAACGTCTATTTTTGTTCAGTATAGAAAGGATTTGATAGGTAAAGGCAATATGCAAAAACAATCCCACTATCAGAGGGCAAGGCGGAGCTGCTACCATATTGTTTATACCTAGCCAGTTATTATCTACATACCATAGGACAGGGTGGAGCTGCTATCATATTGTTTATACCTAGCCAGTCATCACTCATAAGTATGTAGGGAGACAGGAACACCTCTCATCACTTTGTAGGGAGACTGAAACACCTCTCATAATTATGTAGGGAGACTGAAACACCTCTCATCATTATGTAGGGAGACTGAAACACCTCTCATCACTCATAATTATGTAGGGAGACTGAACACCTCTCATCATTATGTAGGGAGACTGAACACCTCTCATCATTATGTAGGGAGACTGAAACACCTCTCATCACTCATAAGTATGCAGGAGACTGAAACACCTCTCATCACTTTGTAGGGAGACTGAAACACCTCTCATAATTATGTAGGGAGACTGAAACACCTCTCATCATTATGTAGGGAGACTGAAACACCTCTCATCATTATGTAGGGAGACTGAAACACCTCTCATCACTCATCATTATGTAGGGAGACTGAAACACCTCTCATAATTATGTAGGGAGACTGAAACACCTCTCATCACTCATAATTATGTAGGGAGACTGAACACCTCTCATCATTATGTAGGGAGACTGAAACACCTCTCATCATTATGTAGGGAGACTGAAACACCTCTCATCATTATGTAGGGAGACTGAAACACCTCTCATCATTATGTAGGGAGACTGAAACACCTCTCATCATTATGTAGGGAGACTGAAACACCTCTCATCATTATGTAGGGAGACTGAAACACCTCTCATCACTCATAAGTATGTAGGGAGACTGAACACCTCTCATAATTATGTAGGGAGACTGAAACACCTCTCATCACTCATAAGTATGTAGGGAGACTGAACACATCTCATAATTATGTAGGGAGACTGAAACACCTCTCATCATTATGTAGGGAGACTGAAACACCTCTCATCACTTTGTAGGGAGACTGAAACACCTCTCATCATTATGTAGGGAGACTGAAACACCTCACATCATTATGTAGAGAGACTGAAACACCTCTCATCATTATGTAGGGAGACTGAAACACCTCTCATAATTATGTAGGGAGACTGAAACACCTCTCATCACTCATAATTATGTAGGGAGACTGAACACCTCTCATCATTATGTAGGGAGACTGAAACACCTCTCATCATTATGTAGGGAAACTGAAACACCTCTCATCACTCATAATTATGTAGGGAGACAGGAACACCTCTCATCATTATGTAGGGAGACTGAAACACCTCTCATCATTATGTAGGGAGAGTGAAACACCTCACATCACTCATAATTATGTAGGGAGACTGAAACACCTCTCATAATTATGTAGGGAGACTGAAACACCTCACATCATTATGTAGGGAGACTGAAACACCTCTCATCACTCATAAGTATGTAGGGAGACTGAAACACCTCTCATCACTTTGTAGGGAGACTGAAACACCTCTCATAATTATGTAGGGAGACTGAAACACCTCTCATCATTATGTAGGGAGACTGAAACACCTCTCATCACTCATAAGTATGTAGGGAGACTGAACACCTCTCATAATTATGTAGGGAGACTGAAACACCTCTCATAATTATGTAGGGAGACTGAAACACCTCTCATCACTCATAATTATGTAGGGAGACTGAACACCTCTCATCATTATGTAGGGAGACTGAACACCTCTCATCATTATGTAGGAGACTGAAACACCTCTCATCATTATGTAGGGAGACTGAAACACCTCTCATCACTCATAATTATGTAGGGAGACTGAAACACCTCTCATCACTATGTAGGGAGACTGAAACACCTCTCATAATTATGTAGGGAGACTGAAACACCTCTCATAATTATGTAGGGAGACTGAAACACCTCTCATCACTATGTAGGGAGACTGAAACACCTCTCATAATTATGTAGGGAGACTGAAACACCTCTCATAATTATGTAGGGAGACTGAAACACCTCTCATAATTATGTAGGGAGACTGAAACACCTCTCATAATTATGTAGGGAGACTGAAACACCTCTCATCATTATGTAGGGAGACTGAAACACCTCTCATCACTCATAATTATGTAGGGAGACTGAACACCTCTCATCATTATGTAGGGAGACTGAAACACCTCTCATCATTATGTAGGGAGACTGAAACACCTCTCATCACTCATAAGTATGTAGGGAGACTGAAACACCTCTCATCACTTTGTAGGGAGACTGAAACACCTCTCATAATTATGTAGGGAGACTGAAACACCTCTCATCATTATATAGGGAGACTGAAACACCTCTCATAATTATGTAGGGAGACTGAAACACCTCTCATCATTATGTAGGGAGACTGAAACACCTCTCATCACTCATAAGTATGTAGGGAGACTGAAACACCTCTCATAATTATGTAGGGAGACTGAAACACCTCTCATCATTATGTAGGAGACTGAAACACCTCTCATCACTCATAAGTATGTAGGGAGACTGAAACACCTCTCATCACTTTGTAGGGAGACTGAAACACCTCTCATAATTATGTAGGGAGACTGAAACACCTCTCATCATTATATAGGGAGACTGAAACACCTCTCATAATTATGTAGGGAGACTGAAACACCTCTCATAATTATGTAGGGAGACTGAAACACCTCTCATCATTATGTAGGGAGACTGAAACACCTCTCATCATTATGTAGGGAGACTGAAACACCTCTCATCATTATGTAGGGAGACTGAAACACCTCTCATCACTATGTAGGGAGACTGAAACACCTCTCATCACTCATAATTATGTAGGGAGACTGAAACACCTCTCATAATTATGTAGGGAGACTGAACACCTCTCATCATTATGTAGGGAGACTGAAACACCTCTCATCATTATGTAGGGAGACTGAAACACCTCTCATAATTATGTAGGGAGACTGAAACACCTCTCATCACTCATAAGTATGTAGGGAGACTGAACACCTCTCATCATTATGTAGGGAGACTGAAACACCTCTCATCATTATGTAGGGAGACTGAAACACCTCTCATCACTCATAAGTATGTAGGGAGACTGAACACCTCTCATAATTATGTAGGGAGACTGAAACACCTCTCATAATTATGTAGGGAGACTGAAACACCTCTCATCACTCATAATTATGTAGGGAGACTGAACACCTCTCATCATTATGTAGGGAGACTGAAACACCTCTCATCATTATGTAGGGAGACTGAAACACCTCTCATCACTCATAAGTATGTAGGGAGACTGAACACCTCTCATCATTATGTAGGGAGACTGAAACACCTCTCATCATTATGTAGGGAGACTGAAACACCTCTCATCATTATGTAGGGAGACTGAAACACCTCTCATCAGTCATAATTATGTAGGGAGACTGAACACCTCTCATTATTATGTAGGGAGACTGAAACACCTCTCATAATTATGTAGGGAGACTGAAACACCTCTCATCACTATGTAGGGAGACTGAAACACCTCTCATAATTATGTAGGGAGACTGAAACACCTCTCATCATTATGTAGGGAGACTGAAACACCTCTCATCACTCATAATTATGTAGGGAGACTGAAACACCTCTCATCACTCATAAGTATGTAGGGAGACAGGAACACCTCTCATCACTTTGTAGGGAGACTGAAACACCTCTCATAATTATGTAGGGAGACTGAAACACCTCTCATCATTATGTAGGGAGACTGAAACACCTCTCATCACTCATAATTATGTAGGGAGACTGAACACCTCTCATCATTATGTAGAGAGACTGAAACACCTCTCATCATTATGTAGGGAGACTGAAACACCTCTCATCACTTTGTAGGGAGACTGAAACACCTCTCATAATTATGTAGGGAGACTGAAACACCTCTCATAATTATGTAGGGAGACTGAAACACCTCTCATCACTCATAATTATGTAGGGAGACTGAAACACCTCTCCTCACTCATAAGTATGTAGGGAGACAGGAACACCTCTCATCACTTTGTAGGGAGACTGAAACACCTCTCATAATTATGTAGGGAGACTGAAACACCTCTCATCATTATGTAGGGAGACTGAAACACCTCTCATCACTCATAAGTATGTAGGGAGACAGGAACACCTCTCATCACTTTGTAGGGAGACTGAAACACCTCTCATAATTATGTAGGGAGACTGAAACACCTCTCATCACTCATAATTATGTAGGGAGACTGAACACCTCTCATCACTCATAAGTATGTAGGGAGACTGAATACCTCTCATAATTATGTAGGGAGACTGAAACACCTCTCATAATTATGTAGGGAGACTGAAACACCTCTCATAATTATGTAGGGAGACTGAAACACCTCTCATCACTCATAATTATGTAGGGAGACTGAACACCTCTCATCATTATGTAGGGAGACTGAAACACCTCTCATCACTCATAATTATGTAGGGAGACTGAAACACCTCTCATCACTCATAAGTATGTAGGGAGACAGGAACACCTCTCATCACTTTGTAGGGAGACTGAAACACCTCTCATAATTATGTAGGGAGACTGAAACACCTCTCATCATTATGTAGGGAGACTGAAACACCTCTCATCACTCATAAGTATGTAGGGAGACAGGAACACCTCTCATCACTTTGTAGGGAGACTGAAACACCTCTCATAATTATGTAGGGAGACTGAAACACCTCTCATCACTCATAATTATGTAGGGAGACTGAACACCTCTCATCACTCATAAGTATGTAGGGAGACTGAATACCTCTCATAATTATGTAGGGAGACTGAAACACCTCTCATAATTATGTAGGGAGACTGAAACACCTCTCATAATTATGTAGGGAGACTGAAACACCTCTCATCACTCATAATTATGTAGGGAGACTGAACACCTCTCATCATTATGTAGGGAGACTGAAACACCTCTCATCACTCATAATTATGTAGGGAGACTGAACACCTCTCATCATTATGTAGGGAGACTGAAACACCTCTCATCATTATGTAGGGAGACTGAAACACCTCTCATCACTCATAATTATGTAGGGAGACTGAAACACCTCTCATCACTCATAATTATGTAGGGAGACTGAAACACCTCTCATCACTCATAATTATATAGGGAGACTGAACACCTCTCATCACTTTGTAGGGAGACTGAAACACCTCTCATCACTCATAATTATGTAGGGAGACTGAACACCTCTCATCATTATGTAGGAGACTGAAACACCTCTCATCATTATGTAGGGAGACTGAAACACCTCTCATCACTCATAATTATGTAGGGAGACTGAACACCTCTCATTACTTTGTAGGGAGACTGAAACACCTCTCATAATTATGTAGGGAGACTGAAACACCTCTCATAATTATGTAGGGAGACTGAAACACCTCTCATCACTCATAATTATGTAGGGAGACTGAACACCTCTCATCATTATGTAGGGAGACTGAACACATCTCATAATTATGTAGGGAGACTGAAACACCTCTCATAATTATGTAGGGAGACTGAAACACCTCACATCATTATGTAGGGAGACTGAAACACCTCTCATCATTATGTAGGGAGACTGAAACACCTCTCATCACTCATAATTATGTAGGGAGACTGAAACACCTCTCATCATTATGTAGGGAGACTGAAACACCTCTCATCATTATGTAGGGAGACTGAAACACCTCTCATCATTATGTAGGGAGACTGAAACACCTCTCATCACTCATAAGTATGTAGGGAGACTGAACACATCTCATAATTATGTAGGGAGACTGAAACACCTCTCATAATTATGTAGGGAGACTGAAACACCTCACATCATTATCTAGGGAGACAGGAACACCTCTCATCACTTTGTAGGGAGACTGAAACACCTCTCATAATTATGTAGGGAGACTGAAACACCTCTCATCACTATGTAGGGAGACTGAAACACCTCTCATAATTATGTAGGGAGACTGAAACACCTCTCATCACTCATAATTATGTAGGGAGACTGAAACACCTCTCATCACTCATAAGTATGTAGGGAGACTGAAACACCTCTCATAACTATGTAGGGAGACTGAAACACCTCACATCATTATGTAGGGAGACTGAAACACCTCTCATCACTCATCATTATGTAGGGAGACTGAAACACCTCTCATCATTATGTAGGGAGACTGAAACACCTCTCATCACTCATAAGTATGTAGGGAGACTGAACACCTCTCATAATTATGTAGGGAGACTGAAACACCTCTCATAATTATGTAGGGAGACTGAAACACCTCTCATAAGTATGTAGGGAGACTGAACACCTCTCATAATTATGTAGGGAGACTGAAACACCTCTCATAATTATGTAGGGAGACTGAAACACCTCTCATCACTCATAATTATGTAGGGAGACTGAAACACCTCTCATCATTATGTAGGAGACTGAAACACCTCTCATAATTATGTAGGGAGACTGAAACACCTCTCATCACTCATAATTATGTAGGGAGACTGAACACCTCTCATCATTATGTAGGGAGACTGAAACACCTCTCATCATTATGTAGGGAGACTGAAACACCTCTCATCACTCATAAGTATGTAGGGAGACTGAACACCTCTCATCATTATGTAGGGAGACTGAAACACCTCTCATCATTATGTAGGGAGACTGAAACACCTCTCATCATTATGTAGGGAGACTGAAACACCTCTCATCACTCATAATTATGTAGGGAGACTGAAACACCTCTCATAATTATGTAGGGAGACTGAAACACCTCTCATCAATCATAAGTATGTAGGGAGACTGAACACCTCTCATAATTATGTAGGGAGACTGAAACACCTCTCATCACTCATAATTATGTAGGGAGACTGAACACCTCTCATCATTATGTAGGGAGACTGAAACACCTCTCATCACTCATAATTATGTAGGGAGACTGAACACCTCTCATCATTATGTAGGGAGACTGAAACACCTCTCATCATTATGTAGGGAGACTGAAACACCTCTCATCACTCATAATTATGTAGGGAGACTGAACACCTCTCATCATTATGTAGGGAGACTGAAACACCTCTCATCATTATGTAGGGAGACTGAACACATCTCATAATTATGTAGGGAGACTGAAACACCTCACATCATTATCTAGGGAGACAGGAACACCTCTCATCACTTTGTAGGGAGACTGAAACACCTCTCATAATTATGTAGGGAGACTGAAACACCTCATCACTATGTAGGGAGACTGAAACACCTCTCATAATTATGTAGGGAGACTGAAACACCTCTCATCACTCATAATTATGTAGGGAGACTGAAACACCTCTCATCACTATGTAGGGAGACTGAAACACCTCTCATCACTATGTAGGGAGACTGAAACACCTCTCATCACTCATAATTATGTAGGGAGACTGAAACACCTCTCATAATTATGTAGGGAGACTGAAACACCTCTCATAATTATGTAGGGAGACTGAAACACCTCTCATCACTCATAATTATGTAGGGAGACTGAACACCTCTCATCATTATGTAGGGAGACTGAAACACCTCTCATCATTATGTAGGGAGACTGAAACACCTCTCATCACTCATAAGTATGTAGGGAGACTGAAACACCTCTCATAATTATGTAGGGAGACTGAAACACCTCTCATCACTCATAAGTATGTAGGGAGACAGGAACACCTCTCATCACTTTGTAGGGAGACTGAAACACCTCTCATAATTATGTATGGGAGACTGAAACACCTCTCATAATTATGTAGGGAGACTGAAACACCTCTCATAATTATGTAGGAGACTGATCTGAAACACCTCTCATCACTCATAATGTATGTAGGGAGACTGAACACCTCTCATCATTATGTAGGGAGACTGAAACACCTCTCATCATTATGTAGGGAGACTGAAACACCTCTCATCACTCATAAGTATGTAGGGAGACTGAACACCTCTCATCATTATGTAGGGAGACTGAAACACCTCTCATCATTATGTAGGGAGACTGAACACATCTCATAATTATGTAGGGAGACTGAAACACCTCTCATAATTATGTAGGGAGACTGAAACACCTCTCATCACTCATAATTATGTAGGGAGACTGAACACCTCTCATCATTATGTAGGGAGACTGAAACACCTCTCATCATTATGTAGGGAGACTGAAACACCTCTCATAATTATGTCATAATTAGGGAGATTTAGGGAGACTGAAACACCTCTCATCATTATGTAGGGAGACTGAAACACCTCTCATAATTATTTAGGGAGACTGAAACACCTCTCATCATTATGTAGGGAGACTGAAACACCTCTCATCATTATGTAGGGAGACTGAAACACCTCTCATCACTCATAATTACATAGGGAGCCTGAAACACCTCTCATCACTCATAATGACATAGGGAGACTGGAAAAATACCCCAAATACTGTCTCGCGTTGAAGTTTCCTTTTAAGGACAATTATATACACATCTTGGTGTAAATGTCATTTTTAGTCATTCGAAGACAGATTGTGGAAAACTATTCTTGGCACCATAGTTTCTAGAGACTTTGTTGGATATGTGTGTTGCTGTCTTTTCTATTCAAAGTGAAATCTGTTTTTATGTGAATCCCCAGAGGTATCCATAATGTATGATAGTGGATTAATTTAGTTATAGGGCGGGTAAATTGAGATTTTATTATATAGCTGATAGTAGTTGAAAAGATAAGAGCTGAAAGTACATAGGCTTACTTAGGATTGTTTATTTCAAATCAAACTTTATTTGCCACATGCGCCGAACACAACAAGTGTAGACTTCACAGTGAAATGATTACTTACAAGCCATTAACCAACAGTGCAGTTCAAGAAGAAGAAAATATTTACCAAGTAGGTTAAAATAAGAAGTCACACAATAAGAATAACAATAACGAGGCTATATACAGGGGGCACTGGTACAGAGTCAATGTGGAGGCTATATACAGGGGGTACCAGTACCGAGTCAGTGTGGAGGCTATATACAGGGGGTACCAGTACCGAGTCAGTGTGGAGGCTATATACAGGGGGTACCGGTACCGAGTCAGTGTGGAGGGGTACAGGCTAGTTGTCGTAGTCTGTACATGTAGGTGGGGGTGAAGTGACTATGCATAGGTAACAAACAAACAGCGAGTAGCAGCAGTGTACAAGAGGGGGGGTTAATGTAAATTGTCCGGTGGCGATTTTAATGAATTGTTCAGGAGTCTATTGGCTAGAAGCTGAGAGTAGAATGCTGTTGAGGAGCCTTTTGGTCCTAGACTTGGCCCTCCGGGACCGGTTGCTCTGCGGTAGCAGAGAAAACAGTCTATACCTTGAGTGACTGGAGTTTCTGACAATTTTATGGGCTTTCCTCTGACACCGCCTATTGCATAGGTCCTGGATGGCAGGAATCTTGGCCCCAGTGATGTATTGGGCCGTTTGCACTACCCTCTGTAGTGCCTTACGGTCAGATGCCGAGCAGTTGCCATACCAGGCGGTGATGCAACCTGTCAGGATGCTTTCTAGGGGCTCATGCCAAATCTTTTCAGTCTCCTGAGGGGGGAAAATGTTTTGTCGTGTCCTCTTCACGACTGTCTTGGTATGTTTGGACCATGATAGTTCGTTGTTGATTTGGACACCAGGGAACTTGAAACTCTCAACCCGCTCCACTACAGCCCCGTCGAGGTTAATGGGGGCCTGTTCGGCCTGCCTTTTCCGGTAGTCCACGATCAGCTCCTTTGTCTTGTTTAATTCTAACTCACTGTTTCATTCTAACGCACTGTTTCATTCTAACGCACTGTTTCATTCTAACTCACTGTTTCATTCTAACTCACTGTTTCATTCTAACGCACTGTTTCATTCTAACTCACTGTTTCATTCTAACGCACTGTTTCATTCTAACTCACTGTTTCATTCTAACGCACTGTTTCATTCTAAGTCACTGTTTCATTCCAACTCACTGTTTCATTCTAACGCACTGTTTCATTCTAACTCACTGTTTCATTCTCACTGTTTCATTCTAACGCACTGTTCCATTCCAACTCACTGTTTCATTCTAACTCACTGTTTCATTCTGACTCACTGTTTCATTCTAACTCACTGTTTCATTCTAACTCACTGTTTCATTCTGACTCACTGTTTCATTCTAACGCACTGTTCCATTCCAACTCACTGTTTCATTCTAACGCACTGTTTCATTCCAACTCACTGTTTCATTCTAACTCACTGTTTCATTCCAACTCACTGTTTCATTCCAACTCACTGTTTCATTCCAACTCACTGTTTCATTCTAACTCACTGTTTCATTCTAACTCACTGTTTCATTCTAACGCACTGTTTCATTCTAACTCACTGTTTCATTCTAACTCACTGTTTCATTCTAACTCACTGTTTCATTCCAACTCACTGTTTCATTCCAACTCACTGTTTCATTCCAACTCACTGTTTCATTCCAACTCACTGTTTCATTCCAACTCACTGTTTCATTCCAACTCACTGTTTCATTCTAACTCACTGTTTCATTCCAACTCACTGTTTCATTCCAACTCACTGTTTCATTCCAACTCACTGTTTCATTCCAACTCACTGTTTCATTCCAACTCACTGTTTCATTCTAACTCACTGTTTCATTCTAACTCACTGTTTCATTCTAACTCACTGTTTCATTCTAACTCACTGTTTCATTCTAACTCACTGTTTCATTCTAACTCACTGTTTCATTCTAACTCACTGTTTCATTCTAACTCACTGTTTCATTCTAACTCACTGTTTCATTCTAACTCACTGTTTCATTCCAACTCACTGTTTCATTCTAACGCACTGTTTCATTCTAACTCACTGTATAACTCAAAACGATCTAAATTGTTTTCAATATTCCTGCCAGTCCCTTGATGTTTAGTCCCTTATCGAGATTATCTCTTCTCTACTGTCCACTTCTATGTTATGACAAGTAAAATAACTAGCAACAAAACATATTGACAAAGAGACTCAGTAGTAGGAGTAGTACTTTAAATGATCTGCCAGAAGCAATTTGCCTCATTGCCTTTAGTGATGGCTCTCAACTATAAATTGGCTTGAATTTATGCTTGTTTTGTTTCCCTTTTTTTGCATCTAAATTGAGGCTTGTTTTTTTTTAGGGAGAGATAGGCTCTCTCACAGTATAGCTTTTTCCTGGGTAAAAGGCCCTACTGCAACCCTCCAAATCTTGTTTCAGAGAAGCAATAAAAAGGGTATGCATCACTCATGGCTTCTGCATTAAGAATTTCAAGGCTGAAATATGATAAGCTGTCAGCAAAGCGAGCTCCCATCAGACTGGAATGGAATCCCCATACACCATTTTATTTAGACTTGCATTCGGAGTCCGTCATGTGGAAAATGAAGGTAAACTGAAAAATTGCCTACTTTGAGTATGTCTCCTTCTCTTGAAGGGGTTACAGGCAGTTGGGTCTAACCCTAACCTTCTCTGGTAGGAAATACAAGACATGTGGGTCTAACCCTAACCTTCTCTGGTAGGAAATACAAGGCATGTGGGTCTAACCCTAACCTTCTCTGGTAGGAAATACAAGGCATGTGGGTCTAACTCTAACCTTCTCTGGTAGGAAATACAAGGCATGTGGGTCTAACTCTAACCTTCTCTGGTAGGAAATACAAGGCATGTGGGTCTAACTCTAACCTTCTCTGGTAGGAAATACAAGGCATGTGGGTCTAACTCTAACCTTCTCTGGTAGGAAATACAAGGCATGTGGGTCTAACCCTAACCTTCTCTGGTAGGAAATACAAGGCCTGTGGGTCTAACTCTAACCTTCTCTGGTAGGAAATACAAGGCATGTGGGTCTAACCCTAACCTTCTCTGGTAGGAAATACAAGTCCTGTGGGTCTAACTCTAACCTTCTCTGGTAGGAAATACAAGGCATTTGGGTCTAACCCTAACCTTCTCTGGTAGGAAATACAAGGCATGTGGGTCTAACCCTAACCTTCTCTGGTAGGAAATACAAGGCATGTGGGTCTAACCCTAACCTTCTCTGGTAGGAAATACAAGGCATTTGGGTCTAATCTAGCCCAAGATGTATTCTTAAGGAGCGTAATGTTACCGTTACTAATATTGAGTTGCACCCCCTTTCGCCCTCCGAACAGCCTCAATTCATCGGGGCATGGACTCTACAAGGTGTCGAAAGCATTCGACAGGGATGCTGGCCCATGTTGACTCCAATGCTTCCCACCGTTGTGTCAAGTTGGCTGGATGTCCTTTGGGTGGTGGACCATTCTTGATACACATGGGAAACTGTTGAGCGTGAGAAACCCAGCAGCATTGCAGTTCTTGACACACTCAAACCAGTGTGCCTGGCATCTACTACCATACCCCATTCAAAGGAACTTCAATCTTTTGTCGTTCCCATTCACCCTCTGAATGGCACACATCACAATCCATGTCTCAAAGAGAGACAGCCGGGGGATAGTCGACGGAGCCTGGAGACCGACGAGAGTGGGGACGGATCATTGCGTATGTTGCCTGGAAGTGAATGGTTGCCAACCCTGTGACTATGGACCCGGAGTCGGGGTCCGAGGGGGCACCGGAACCAACCTCACCTGGTGAACCAGCAGAGGAGGAGCCCATGTTCCCCTCCTCGATTTTGAGGGACTTGCTGACACACCTGCCTTGAGCCCCCTGAGGGGACAGTTCGGGACCACGCAGTGGGAGGATCAGAACTTGAAAGCCATCGGACCAAGTGATAGCGGTGGATGGCCAGCTTCTTCCGGGGGTGAGTGACTGGTGATAGCCCCATTTCCAAATCAAAAATAACCTCATGTATCAGGTGACGCACAGACAGGGGTAACATCGAGAGGTGCTGTTGCTGCTCCCCCCCCCCCTCCCGTACGGTACGTCAGAATCGTTCTTCAGCCACTGGCCTGGGATGAGGTGGGACGTGGAAGACTATTGCAGCAGCTGCCCAGAGGTGCCAAATCACCACCCCAAAAGCACACCCGCTGGTCCCCCTACTGATCATCGGAGTGCCGTTTGAATGCATCGCCATGGGCATAGTGGGTCCTCTGGTAAAAACAGCCCGAGGACGCCGATACATCCTGGTAAAAGTAGATTATGCCACCCAATATCCCAAGGCCATTCCCCTACGGGCGGCAGTCTCCAAGGGAATCGCCCGGGAGCTGTTCCACCTCTTCAGCTGGGTGGGCATCTCAAATGAGATCCTGACCGACCAAGGTACCGAGTTCATGTCCGGGCTGATGAAGATTTGTGTGCTCTCCAACAGGTAAAGCAGATCCGGACCTCTGTCTTTCACCTGCAGACGGATGGGCTTGTCGAACGGTTCAATAAGACGCTCAAACAAATGCTGAGGAAGGTCATCGAGCGGGATGGGAAGAACTGGAACCATCTACTACCCCACCTAATGTTTTCGATCCAAGAAGTGCCCCAGGCCTCCACTGGGTTTTCCCCTTTTGAACTCCTCTAAGGGAGGAGACCACGTAGCCTACTGGCCCTCGCCACTGGAGGTATGGGAAGCCCAGCCCGACCCCCTTACGCAGCGTGGTGGAACACATAGAGACGATGAGGGAGCGGATGACAGCCATATGGCCAGTGGTAAGGGAGCATATGGTGAAGGCCCAGCGTGCCCAAACCAAGGTCTACAATCGGGGAACCCAACCCCGGGAGTTCCAGGTGGGTGACAAGGTGTTATTTTTAATCCCCCTGGCAACATGGCAAGGGCCATACAAGGTGACAGACAAGCTGGTACCCGTAAATTACCATATACGGCAGTCGGGGAGACGGAAATCCCAACAGATTTACCACATTGACCTATTGAAGAGGCGGCACGTGAGGACAACCTTGGTTGTGTTGTGGTCAAGACCTGGGACATCGACGGGACCTGTGGTGGTACCGAGCAGTGAAGACCTCCCATTGCCCCTCACGCGGTGGTGGCTCCCTCTGCTGGACGTGCCAGATCTCGACGGGTCCTCCGGCCAGGACTAATTGGGGCTTATTGCTCACCAGCCGTACAGGGCCCATAAGGCTGCCTGAAAGGGCAGCACAGGGGAGGTTGGAGGTAGTGAGAGGTTGCTACTGGATAGACTTCCTCACGGTCTGCATGAACTGAGAGGCTCAGTGTTCTACCCCAGAGAACACAGTATTCCCCGGAGCCCTGAAGACGGTAAACCAAAAGAGGTTTCCTGTCGGAGACCGGTTTCTTTTCTTTTCCTTTTATTGTCAGAAATAAAAACCCTTGAAACTGAGGTATCACACTTGTGTCTGGTCTGTGTAAATGTTTAGATCAAACCCCCTGGTCTGCCACAGTGTATTATATAAACATTTGCATATATTCATATGTGTATCATCAAATACACAGTGGTGGATGAAATACACAGTGGTGGATGAAGTGAAAAGTTCTCCATAGGGTAAGTTGTACAAGAATGAAGAGTAAATCTCTTCAAGACTGTGCAGTCATTGGCCTTTTCTGTTCTTACATGTTCATGATCTATTTGAATGTATACGTTTATAAAACATGTGACCATATGCTGGCACTCAAAAGAAAAATAACAGAAAGAAATACATTCAGAATTTCAGTGATAATGAATTAAATATACTGTAAACAAAAAAAGAAATGGGCCTCCAGCCCAACCTCCCATCCAATTCCCCCAACCCCACCCAGCCAACCACACCCATCCAACATGTCTACACCCCCAACCTCCCATCTCATTCCCACAACCCCACCCAGCCAACCACACCCCCAACCTCACATCCATTCCCCCAACCCCACCCAGCCAACCCACCCACCCATCCAACATCCCACAACCCCACCCAGCCAACCACACCCATCCAACCTACACCCCCACCTCCCATCTCATTCCCACAACCCCCCCACCCAGCCAACCACACCCATCCAACATGTCTACACCCCCCAACCTCCCATCTCATTCCCACAACCCCACCCAGCCAACCACACCCATCCCATGCCATCTCATTCCCACACCCCACCCAGCCAACCACACCCATCCAACATGTCTACACCCCCAACCTCCCATCTCATTCCCACAACCCCACCCAGCCAACCACACCCATCCAACATGTCTACACCCCCAACCTCCCATCTCATTCCCACAACCCCACCCAGCCAACCACCCATCCAACATGTCTACACCCCCAACCTCCCATCCATTCCCACAACCCCACCCAGCCAACCACACCCATCCAACATGTCTACACCCCCAACCTCCCATCATTCATTCCCCAACCCCATCTCATTCCCCCAACCCCACCCAGCCAACCACACCCATCCAGCCAACCACACCCATCCAACATGTCTACACCCCCAACCTCCCATCTCATTCCCACAACCCCACCCAGCCAACCACACCCATCCAACATGTCTACACCCCCAACCTCCCATCTCATTCCCACAACCCCACCCAGCCAACCCCCAACCTCCCCATTCCCACAACCCCACCCAGCCCCATCCAACATGTCTACACCCCCAACCTCCCATCCAATTCCCCCAACCCCACCTAGCCAACCACACCCATCCAACATGTCTACACCCCCAACCTCCCATCTCATTCCCACAACCCCACCCAGCCAACCACACCCATCCAACATGTCTACACCCCCAACCTCCCATCCAATCCCCCAACCCCACCCAGCCAACCACACCCATCCAACATGTCTACATGTCTACATGTATATATATATATATATGTCTACTGTTTATATATATGTATGTATGTATGTATGTATATATATATTTATGTATATATGTATATATATGTATATGTTGGGCTTAATTGATTGTTTAATTGTATGTGTTGGGCTTTATGGGTTGTTTCATTGTATATGTTGGGCTTTATGGATTGTTTAATTGTATATGTTGGGCTTTATGGATTGTTTAATTGTATGTGTTGGGCTTTATGGATTGTTTAATTGTATGTGTTGGGCTTTATGGACTGTTTAATTGTATGTGTTGGGCTTTATGGATTGTTTAATTGTATGTGTTGGGCTTTATGGACTGTTTAATTGTATATGTTGGGCTTTATGGACTGTTTAATTGTATGTGTTGGGCTTTATGGATTGTTTCATTGTATATGTTGGGCTTTATGGACTGTTAATTGTATGTGTTGGGCGTTAGCGGAGGTTATTCTTGACAGAGTCAAATATATCTGTTGCTTGACGAGCACCATTCATTCTCGCTGTCGATAATTGTAATGTTATTACGTTTCATAGTAACTGTATCCACTGGCGATTTGGGAGGGAGTTTGCCATCTAAGGTGATTGCCATCTAAGAGCCAACATCTTCTCTTGCGGCATTGCTGCCTGCCAGCAGTAATCTTCTCTGATTCACTGAGAGATTCGAGGACCTATCATCGTTAAGTAACATAATAGATGCAAAGCATTAACTATTTAAATTAATGCGCTTCTAAATGAATTTAGTATCTTTGCCCCAGAACCATTTAACTGCAGGGTACTCCCAGATCATATGGAGGAATGTGCCTACCTTATTTTAGTGGACCAACTATTCACAGTCTTTTCCATCTTCACTTTAGGCTCTATAAAGCATCACAATGCAGCAAATAGCATGGTGCTTAACGCTCTCTCCAAACGTATGTACTTTACTCTCTCTCCAGGGTGTTCTTACCTCGGATCCCTTAAGAACTAGTGTTCTCTACTGTATCGAGACAGGCTTCACATCCCACTGCTCCTACCAATTGTTTCTTTTGTAAGAACCCTTACTTTTTTAAAAGAGCTTAATAACAACAGGAGCTGCAGTAATTAAAATCAAGTGTATTGCAGAACAATTACAGCCCTGGAAGTTATTGAAAATGGCCATTATGACAAATCAGGAAGCGTAGTAGTGTTATGACAGGTGTAACCTAGTAACACGTGTTGACGTAGACAAACCTAAAAAAAAACATACAAAAATCCTACTTTATGTGCCACAAATTCTGTGCTGACTTAGTATGCCCATGGAAATCACGTGTATGGGCATATCAAATCTGTGAATATATTTTTTTAAAATGTTGCGGGGGATGTCAGCTTATCAGTTGGTGTTTCTGTTGTTCTATGACACTGCTCAGGTCTAACCTATTTTGTTGATCACACTGCTTGTTGTCATTATCATTTAGCATCATATCTCTTAAATGATTAGGTTAAAGCACACAGGATGCACAGTATTGGAGCAGAGTTGTCTTCCAAAACTCTATTAAAGGACGACCAAATTAATTTTAATTAATTAATTAATTAAAATGACTTAAAATTAAATTAAAGCGGCAATTGAAACAATAACAAAGCATTATATATACTTATATTATAATATATAAGTTATATTCTTCAAAAATCAATGCCTAGAGCTATGGATGCCAGGACCATCCATGATATCAAAAGTAATAGTTTTAAAGACCACATGCAGTTAACAATGTGATTTCTTGTGTTTTATATATACAGTATTTCCACACTGTGAGGTTGTAATAATTCTGTGAAAAAAATGATGAAAATGGCCTCTTATTGTTAGAGACGTTTTGGTGGGACTGAGTTTTGGCCTGCCTGGTGACATCACCAGGTACATTTGTTAATAGACCAATAAGAAAGAGAGTTCCAAACCGCTCTGCCTATAACAGATCATTTTCTGTTTTCCCCTCCCCACTCAGACCATCCCAGACAGTCCTAACTAAATTCTTGCTTGAGAAATTGCTATTTGATTAGAATCTATTTTTTAAATATTTTTGACCATTTTAATTGAAAACAAAATCACAGTAAGGTACTTAATTGTTATCCAGAAACTATTTGATATTGAGATAAATTTTAAAAAATAGCTGCATTGAACCTTTAAGCATAGTTTGAGGCTATGCAGTGTTTGTTTACATGTACAACGTTTACTAACATTGGAGTAAGACAAGCTTATATTTTGGGTTCTGATTTTGTACGGCTTATTAGGAATATATGTTATATTCTTCAAAAATCAATCTATAATTACTTTAAAAGTCCAAAATGCATGTACCAATCCCAGATTGTCCCTTTAAAGATTAGGTAAAAGGGGGTTTTGCCAGGGCTGTCTGGGAGTGGACTGTCTGGACACACTCACACAGGAAAGTGGAAGGGGGGAGTGTAATTCCTTTCTTTACAGCAGGGTGTAGTTTTTTTTACATCTCTTTATTGGTCTATTCTAGTATCCCCTCATTCAGAACTTGCTCAAAACAAGGGCTTTATACATTCCCAGGAGAAAAATGTATTGACCAATTTTTTTTTATTTTAAACCAAAAATCTCAATGTCTTTTGCTCGTAGGGACCAGCAACTATTGTGCAATAACACTGATCACATTTTCCATGCTGCTACAGTGTAAGATTCAGCAGCTGTTGTTCAAAAACTATATGAAACACAATAAAATGTTAATTCTGACTGCACTGGGCCTGATGGTAGGCGTAGAATACTATGCCTACGGACATGACTATTCCTATCAGCTACAGCACTAGATGAGCAAGTTGTTTATGTTCATGCTAGACCCACTTAATTGCATTTGCGATTTTTTTTTTTAAACTGCTGTTAATACATGCTAGCACTGTAACCAGATACAATGAACTCGCAACTAATTGTGCTGCAGTTTATAAACCCAACGTGTCACCATTAGGGTTGTGGCGGTCATGACATTTTGTCGGCCGGTGATCGTCATGGAAATAACTGCCGGTCAACACTACTTTGTTGCAGAATCAGCAGTTAATGTCTCAAATGGAGAAGAAATTATCTAAATTCATTTATATAAACAAATTATCCTGGAGGACTGTGGTAACACTGTTGATGATCCTCCTGGAGGACTGTGGTAACACTGTTGATGATCCTCCTGGAGGTCTGGGGTAACACTGTTGATGATCCTCCTGGAGGACTGTGGTAACACTGTTGATGATCCTCCTGGAGGTCTGTGGTAACACTGTTGATGATCCTCCTGGAGGACTGTGTTAACACTGTTGATGATCCTCCTGGAGGACTGTGGTAACACTGTTGATGATCCTCCTGGAGGACTGTGGTAACACTGTTGATGATCCTCCTGGAGGACTGTGGTAACACTGTTGATGATCCTCCTGGAGGACTGTGGTAACACTGTTGATGATCCTCCTGGAGGACTGTGGTAACACTGTTGATGATCCTCCTGGAGGACTGTGGTAACACTGTTGATGATCCTCCTGGAGGACTGTGGTAACACTGTTGATGATCCTCCTGGAGGACTGTGGTAATGGTCCTGGATGTCTGTTGATGATCCTCCTGGAGGACTGTGGTGACACTGTTGATGGTCCTGGAGGCCTGTGGTAACACTGTTGATGATCCTCCTGGAGGACTGTGGTAACACTGTTGATGATCCTCCTGGAGGACTGTGGTAACACTGTTGATGGTCCTGGAGGTCTGTGGTAACACTGTTGATGGTCCTGGAGGTCTGTGGTAACACTGTTGATGATCCTGGAGGTCTGTGGTAACACTGTTGATGGTCCTGGAGGTCTGTGGTAACACTTGATGATCCTCCTGGAGGACTGTGGTAACACTTGATGATCCTCCTGGAGGACTGTGATAACACTGTTGATGATCCTCCTGGAGGACCGTGGTAACACTGTTGATGGTCCTGTAGGACTGTGGTAACACTGTTGATGGTCCTCCTGGAGGACTGTGGTAACACTGTGGATGATCCTCCTGGAGGACTGTGGTAACACTGTTGATGATCCTCCTGGAGGACTGTGGTAACACTGTTGATGATCCTGGAGGACTGTGGTAACAATGTTGATGATCCTCCTGGAGGACTGTGGTAACACTGTTGATGGTCCTGGAGGTCTGTGGTAACACTGTTGATGATCCTCCTGGAGGACTGTGGTAACACTGTTGATGATCCTCCTGGAGGACTGTGGTAACACTTGATGATCCTGGAGGACTGTGGTAACAATGTTGATGATCCTCCTGGAGGATTGTGGTAACACTGTTGATTGTCCTGGAGGTCTGTGGTAACGCTGTTGATGATCCTCCTGGAGGAATGTGGTAACACTTGATGATCCTCCTGGAGGACTGTGGTAACAGTGTTGATGGTCCTGGAGGTCTGTGGTAACACTGTTGATGATCCTCCTGGAGGACTGTGGTAACACTGTTGATGATCCTCCTGGAGGACTGTGGTAACACTGTTGATGGTCCTCCTGGAGGACTGTGGTAACACTGTTGATGATCCTCCTGGAGGACTGTGGTAACACGGTTGATGGTCCTCCTGGAGGACTGTGGTAACACTGTTGATGGTCCTGGAGGTCTGTGGTAACACTGTTGATGATCCTCCTGGAGGACTGTGGTAACACTGTTGATGGTCCTGGAGGTCTGTGGTAACACTGTTGATGATCCTCCTGGAGGACTGTGGTAACACTGTTGATGGTCCTGGAGGTCTGTGGTAACACAGTTGATGATCCTCCTGGAGGACTGTGGTAACACTTGATGGTCCTGGAGGTCTGTGGTAACACTGTTGATGATCCTCCTGGAGGACTGTGGTAACACTTGATGATCCTCCTGGAGGACTGTGGTAACACTGTTGATGATCCTCCTGGAGGACTGTGGTAACACTGTTGATGGTCCTGTAGGACTGTGGTAACACTGTTGATGGTCCTCCTGGAGGACTATGGTAACACTGTGGATGATCCTCCTGGAGGACTGTGGTAACACTGTTGATGATCCTCCTGGATGACTGTGGTAACACTGTTGATGATCCTGGAGGACAGTGGTAACACTGTTGATGATCCTGGAGGACTGTGGTAACAATGTTGATGATCCTCCTGGAGGACTGTGGTAACACTGTTGATGATCGTCCTGGAGGACTGTGGTAACACTGTTGATGATCCTCCTGAAGGACTGTGGTAACACTGTTGATGATCCTCCTGGAGGACTGTGGTAACACTGTTGATGGGTCCTGGAGGTCTGTGGTAACGCTGTTGATGATCCTCCTGGAGGAATGTGGTAACGCTGTTGATCCTCCTGGAGGAATGTGGTAACACTTGCTGGCTCTCATGAGGAACGCCACAGGAATGGAAGACCCAGAGTTACCTCTGCTGCAGAGGATGAGTTCATTTGAGTTTACCACGCTCAGAAATTGCAGCCCAAATAAATGTTTCACAGAGTTCAAGTAACAGACACATCTCAACATCAACTGTTCAGAGGAGACTGTGTGGAATAACTTGTTGGTTATTACCGCATTGTCGGAACTAGAAGCACAAGCATTTCGCTACACTCGCATTAACATCTGCTAACCATGTGTATGTGACAAATAAGATTTGATTTGATTTGAATCAGGCATTCATGGTCTAATTTCTGCAAAGAAACCACTACTAAAGGACACCAATAATAAGAAGAGACTTGCTTGGGCCAAGAAAACCAAGCAATGGACATTAAACTGGTGGAAATGTGTCATTTGGTCTGGAGTTCAAATTGGAGATTTTTGGTTCCAACCACTATGTCTTTGTGAGACGTGCTGTGGGTGAACGGATGATCTCCACATGTGTATTTCCAACGTAAAGCATGGAGGAGGAGGTGTTATGGTGTAGGGGTGCTTTGCTGGTGACACAGTCTGTGATTTATTTAGAATTCAAGGCACACATAACGACCATGGATACCACAGCATTCTGCAGCTTTACGCCATCCCATCTGGTTTGGGCTTAGTGGGACTATCATTTGTTTTTCAACAGGACAATGACCCAACACACCTCCAGGCTGTATCAGGGCTATTTGACCAAGAAGGAAAGTGATGGAGTGCTCCATCAGATGACCTGGCCTCCACAATCCCCCTGACCTCAACCCAATTGAGATGGTTTGGGATGAGTCAGACCGCAAGTGATGGGAAAGTAGCCAACAAGTGCTTAGCATATGTGGGAACTCCTTCAGTACTTTTGGGAAAGCATTCCAGGTGAAGCTGGTTGAGAGAATGCCAAGAGTGTGCAAAGCTGTTATCAGGGCAAAGGGTCGCTATTTGAAGGATCTCAAATCTAAAATATATTTTGATTTGTTTAACACTTTTTTGTTTATGTAGAATGTAGAAAATAGTAAAAACTACAGAAAAACCCTTGAATGAGTAGGTGTTCTAAAACTTTTGACCTTTAGTGTATGCTCATCCCAATTCAACACAGGCCGAAATAGCTGACAGGGTTGTCCTCTAAGTCCAATGCTTTTCGCTCTATCCCTAGAACCTCTTGCGCAAGCTGTCCGACAATCACCACATCATGATCCCATTACTGTACTTGGCACAGACTACCAAATATATCCATATGCAGATTGATGTACTGCTCTGTGTGGGCAATGCACCTCAGTCATTACCTAACCTACTCAGCGTTTTTTAGATAACTACAGCTCTATATCTGGATATAAAATCAACGGGACCCTGAACAATTCAGAACTGCCTCTAAACAGCCCCAGAGTCCAACATTTGTGCTGCCTGGTTGTAGAATAATATCCTCGTTTACAATCAACAGTCAAAAACAACTTCAACACCACCTGAAGAAGCATAGTCTGTTTTCAGGCTCGAAGTCTCGAAAATTAAAATTAATATATAGCGAAGGATCAACTTTTATAGTTCAATGATCCCTCTTTCAACACCAGCAGGATACTGTGATAGGATACATTCTGTACTTGCTAAATTAATTTGAAAGAGGAAATTCCCCCTGTAATAAATTCTCGACACTTCAGCGTAGAAAATGTGCAGTTGGCCAAAACCTCCCAAATTTCAAATTTGTTTTTTTGGAGGGGCTTTCATCTTATGTCATGGTTACATCCTGATACAGCTGTATTCTGGCGCCCCCTGGAGGGAAAACTAGTTGCCCGTCATAGACTCCAAGACAGAATCCATTCTGATATCCCTCTTCAAACACTGCATACTCCAATTCGGTCCTATCATCTCACAACTTATCTCAGTCTGGCGCCTGGTTGGTAATCATACTAAAATCAATCTGAAATACCATCCTCACTTCCCCTTATTTCACAACCACGCTCTCCAACTGAGTGGTCGACCTCTCCTTTCATCAATGGTCTGAAAGAGGGATTCATACTACCTCAGATATCACTGAAGGCTACCAAATGCTTTCCAAGACCTCCAGAAGCAGTTTAACTGCCACTAACATTTAATTTGACTTACATTCCTCTGTTGTTTTGTGTGCATATGGAGTCCACTGGGGACATGAATGGTCTATCCATCCAATCCACACATTATTTATAGGGGCGGCAGGGTAGCCTAGTAGTTAGAGTGTTGGACTAGTAACCGGAAGGTTGCAAGTTCAAACCCCCGAGCTGACAAGGTACAAATCTGTCGTTCTGCCCCTGAACAGGCAGTTAACCCACTGTTCCTAGTCATTGTAAATAAGAATTTGTTCTGACTTGCCTGGATAAATAAAGGTTAAATAAAAAATAAATCATAATAGTACAAAGGGACTGACTAAATTACAATCTCTGCTGCGTAAAAATGACTCACAAACCAATCCCGTCCCATACTTCATGGAAGGAAGACCTCTGCATGTGTAGTACTGTGACCAATCTCCAACATCTCAATTTCATTTAAAAAAAAATGTTTTTTACACCAAATGATATGTTACAGTTTTGCCCATATTACTACTCAAGATGAAAGCTAGACAATCCCCAAATTTCTCACTGTGCCGTCAGGGGGCTCCTGGCACATTGTTTCATATGGTTTGGGAGTGCCCAGGGGTTTTACATTTCTGTAGTTGTTTCATTCCGTCTCTCTGACATAATGTGTTCACCATCTATTTTCTAGTTAAGTTATGACACTACTTTAGACATATCTGTCACACAGCAACGTATTTGTCTGGCTGGCTTAACAGCAGCCCAAGAAGATGATAGCTTCACGTTGGCAGGCTCCTCATTCTTTAAAACACAGCCGTGTCTGCTGTCATTCATGGACATTAGAAACATGGAAATATCTGTAGGACACATTCATAATTGCTCTTTCATCAGCGTATGGAAGACTGCTGTTGGGAACCACTAATCTAACTTTGGGGAAGTCCTGTGGGTGGGACTGTTTGTCTTGTTTGGTCTGCACTTCTGTCCATGCCTACCTGTTTTGTGTACCTTGTAAATATTTATATATATTTGATCATCAAATAGCTGCCGGTAATTTACCATTAATTTAACATCAACATACAGTGGGGCAAAAAAAGTATTTAGTCAGCCACCAATTGTGCAAGTTCTCCCACTTAAAAAGATGAGAGAGGCCTGTAATTTTCATCATAGGTACACTTCAACTATGACAGACAAAATGAAAAAAAAAAATCCAGAAAATCACATTGAGGATTTTTAAATACAAGCCACTGATGCGGACCTTTGTAACATCTACATTTTAAAAAGCCTAATAAATCAATGTAATATAGCTTACACGATAACAATACATTTTATGCAGGTCTAAAGAAACATTATTATATGAAGAAAATAGATTTCTTCATATCGTGGCTATACCATATGGCTGTGGGCTACACTCGTTCGTTTTGCTTATCATTCCCATGCCATCATTTTATATTTTGGTTAGTGGCCCAGGCTAACTGTCGCCCAACATTTGCTTAATTTAGAGTTATTTATCCAACTTTAGTTGTGATACAAACGTTGGGCTATATGTTTAGATTTGTAATACATTCTAAGGTATGATGCAACTCTAATGATGATTTGAAAGAAAAGTAGAGCTCTCTGTTTCATGTGCACACTGCACACACTTCATCAGTCTCTCATTCACAATTTGAGAAGCACTTGATAATATCATCACCCCATCATACTATTCTCAATTTAATATTATACAGTCAGCTCCAAAAGTATTGTTTTGGCCATGTACTCCAGCACTTTGGATTTGAAATGATACAAAGTGCAAACTGTCAGCCATAATTTGAGGGACTTTTCATCCATATATGATGAACTGTTTAGAAATGTATTATTATTTGTCCCAAAAGTATTGGGACAAATTCACATATGTATTAAAGTAGTAAAAAGTGAAGTATTCATAGAACACAGTGATTACTATTAATTATTATTCATAGCACGCAATAACTACATCAAGCTTGTGTCTCTACACATTTGTTGGATTCATTTGCTATTTGTTTTGGTTGTGTTTCAGATTATTTAGTTCCCAAAAGAAATTAAAGATAAATAATGTATTGTGTCATTTTAGAGTCACTTTTGTCACTTTTGTTGTAAATAAGAATAGAATATGTTTATATGTTTATATGCAGTCTACATTAATGTGGATGCTACCATGATTAATCCTAATAGTGAAGACATCAAAACTATGAAATAACACACATGGAAACATGTAGTAACCCAAAAAGTGTTAAACAAATCAAAATACAATATTGACAATATCTCAACTAGTTTCACCTGGAATGCTTTTCCAACACTCTTGAAGTAGTTCCCACATATGCTGAGCACTTGTTGGCTGCTTTTCCTTCACTCTGGGGTCCAACTCATCCCAAACCATCTCAATTGGGTTGAGGTCAGGTGATTGTGGAGGCCAGGTCATCTGATGCAGCACTCTATCACTCTCCTTCTTGGTCAAATATCCCTTACACAGCCTGGAGGTGTGTTGGGTCATTGTCCTGTTGAAAAACAAATGATAGTCCCACTAAGCGCAAACCAGATGGGATGGCGTATCACTGCAGAATGGTGTGGTAGCCATGCTGGTTAAGGTGTGCCTTTAATTCTAGGTAAATCACTGGCAGTATCACCAGCAAAGCACCCACACAACATCACACCTCCTCCTCCATGCTTCACGTTGGGAACCACACATGCAGAGATCATCCATTCACCTAAACTGTGTCTCAAAGACACAGCGGTTGGAACCAAAAATCTCAAGATTGGACTCATCAAACTAAAGGACATATTTCCACCAGTCTAATGTCCATTGTGTTTCTTGGCCCAAGCAAGTCTCTTCTTATTATTGGTGTCCTTTAGTAGTGGTTTCTTTGCAGCAATTAGACCATGGGGGCCTGATTCATGCAGTCTCCTCTGAACAGTTGATGTTGATGTGTCTGTTACTTACTCTGTGAAGCATTTATTTGGGCTTCAATTTCTGAGGCTGGTAACTGTAATGAACTTATCCTCTGCAGCAGAGGTAACTCTGGGTAAAATAACCTCACACTCAACGTCAACAAAACTAAGGAGATGATTGTGGACTTCAGGAAACAGCAGAGGGAACACCCCCCCATCCACATCGATGGAACAGTAGTGGAGAGGGTAGCAAGTTTTAAGTTCCTCGGCATACACATCACAGACAAACTGAATTGGTCCACTCACACAGACAGCATCGTGAGGAAGGCGCAGCAGCGCCTCTTCAACCTCAGGAGGCTGAAGAAATTCGGCTTGTCACCAAAAGCACTCACAAACTTCTACAGATGCACAATCGAGAGCATCCTGGCGGGATGTATCACCGCCTGGTATGGCAACTGCACCGCCCTCAACCGTAAGGCTCTCCAGAGGGTAGTGAGGTCTGCACAACGCATCACCGGGGGCAAACTACCTGCCCTCCAGGACACCTACACCACCCGATGCTACAGGAAGGCCATAAAGATCATCAAGGACATCAACCACCCGAGCCACTGCCTGTTCACCCCGCTGCCATCCAGAAGGCGAGGTCAGTACAGGTGCATCAAAGCTGGGACCGAGAGACTGAAAAACAGCTTCTATCTCAAGGCCATCAGACTGTTAAACAGCCACCACTAACATTGAGTGGCTACTGCCAACACACTGTCAATGACACTGACTCTACTCCAGCCACTTTAATCATGGGAATTGATGGGAAATGATGTAAATGTATCGCTAGCCACTTTAAACAATGCTACCTTATATAATGTTACTTACCCTACATTGTTCATCTCATATGCATACGTTGATACTGTACTCTATATCATCGACTGCATCCTTATGTAATACATGTATCACTAGCCACTTTAACTACGCCACTTGGTTTACATACTTATCACATATGTATATACTGTACTCGATATCATCTACTGTATCTTGCCTATGCTGCTCTGTACCATCACTCATTCATATATCCTTATGTACATATTCTTTATCCCCTTACACTGTGTATGACAGTAGTTTTTTTGTGGAATTGTTAGTTAGATTACTGGCTCGTTATTACTGCATTGTCGGAACTAGAAGCACAAGCATTTCGCTACACTCGCATTAACATCTGCTAACCATGTGTATGTGACAAATAAAATTTGATTTGATTTGATTTGATTTGATTTGGGTCTTCCATTCCTGTGGCGTTCCTCATGAGAACCATTTTCATTTTAGGGCTTGATGGTTTTTGCAACTGCACTATTTTCTATGATATTTTCCATATTGACTGACTTTCTTGTCTTAAAGTAATGATTGGCCTGTCAATTATCTTTTCTTATTTGAGCTGTTCTTGCCATAATATGGACTTGGTCTTTTACCAAATAGGTCTATCTTCTGTATACCACCCCTACCTTGTCACAACACAACTGATTGGCTGAAAAGCAATAAGAAGGAAAGAAATTCCACAAATTAACTTTTAACAAGACACACCTGTTAATTGAAATGCTATCCAGTTGGCTACCTCATCAAATCAATTTGTATTGGTCACATACACATGGTTAGCAGATGTTATTGCTAGTGTAGCAAAATGCTTGTGCTTCTAGTTCCGACAGTGCAGTAATATCTAACAATGCTACCTAATATAATGTTTACATACCCTACATTATTCATCTCATATGTATATGTATATACTGTACTCTATATCATCTACTGTATCCTTATGTAATACATGTATCACTAGCCACTTTAACTATGCCACTTTGTTTACATACTCATCTCATATGTATATACTGTACTCGATACCATCTACTGTATCTTGCCTATGCTGCTCTGTACCATCACTCATTCATATATCTTTATGTACATATTCTTTATCCCCTTACACTTGTGTCTATAAGGTAGTAGTTTTGGAATTTTTGGAAGCACAAGCATTTCGCTACACTCGCATTAACATCTGCTAACCATGTGTATGTGACAAATAACATTTTATTTTATTTGAAGTAATATCTAACAATTCCACAACAAATACCTAATACACACAAATCTAAGTAAAGGAATGGAATTAGAATATATAAATATATGCATTACCAATGTCAGAGCGGCATATGCTAAGATGCAATGGATAGTATAGAATACAGTATTATACAAATGAGATGAATAATGCAAGATATGTAAACATTATTAAAGTGACTAGTGTTCCATTTATTAAAGTGGCCAAAGTCTTTATGTAGGCAGCAGCCTCTCTGTGCTAGTGATGTCTGATGGCCTTGAGATAGAAGCTGTTTTTCAGTCTCTCGGTCCCAGCTTTGATGCACCTGTACTGACCTCGCCTTCTGGATGATAGCAGGGTGAGCAGGCAGTGGCTCGGGTGGTTGTTGTCCTTGATGATCTTTTTGGCCTTCCTGTGACATCGGGTGCTGTCGGTGATCTGGAGGGCAGGTAGTTTGCCCCCGGTGATGCATTGTGCAGACCGCACCACCCTCTGGATAGCCCTGCAGTTGTGGGCAGTGCAGTTGCCTTACCAAGCTGTGATACAGCCCAACAGGATGCTCTCAATTTTGCATCTGTAAAATTTTGTGAAGGTTTTAGGTGACACGCCAAAATTCTTCAGCCTCCTGTTGCACCTTCTTCACCACACTGGCTATGTTGGTGGACCATTTCAGTTTGTGGGTGATATGTACACCGAGGAACTTAAAACTTGCTACCCTCTCCACTGCTGTCCCGTCAATGTGGATAGGGGGGGTGCTCCCTCTGCTGTTTCCTAAAGTCCACAATCATCACCTTTGTTTTGTTGACATTGAATGGGAGGTTATTTTCCTGACACCACACTCCGAGAGCCCTCACCACCTCCCTGTAGGCTGTCTCGTCGTTGTTGGTAATCAAGCCTAGTACTGTTGTGTCATCTGCAACTTGATGATTGAGTTGGAGGCGTGGATGGCCACGCAGTAATGGGTCAACAGGGAGTACAGGTGGGGGCTGAGCACGCACCCTTGTGTTGAGGATCAGCATTGTGTAATAACACTTAACATTTTCTGGGCTAACAATGTAAGAAATAATACATTAAAAAACAAAATACTGCAAAGTTTCCTAATGACTAGAAGCGAGGCAACCCACCCTCTCTTTGACTGGTTGCGAAAATGCCAAGAATGTGCAAAGCTGTCATCTAGGGTGGCTACTTTGAAGAATCTCAAATATGAAATATATTTTGATTTTTTAACACATTTTTTTGTTTTACTACACGATTCCATATGTTTTATTTCATAGTGTTGATGTCTTCACTATTATTCTACAATGTAGAAAATAGTCCAAATAAAGAAAAACCCTTGAATGAGTAGGTTTGTCCAAACTTTCGACTGGTACTGTACTTGAAGTTTATATACGAATTTCACACAGTGCTGATTTCTTTTTGCTTTTTTTTGCTTTTGTGCCTGTCTCATGGAAGTCTTCCGTGCCCCCCCCGTCTCATGGACGTCTTCCGTGCCCCCCCCGTCTCATGGACGTCTTCCGTGCCCCCCCGTCTCATGCCCCCCCCGTCTCATGGACGTCTTCCGTGCCGCCCCCTGTCTCATGGACGTCTTCCGTGCCCCCCGTCTCATGGGCGTCTTCCGTGCCCCCCGTCTCATGGTGGTGCCCCCCCGTCTCATGGTAGTCTCCGTGCCCCCCCCGTCTCATGGACGTCTTCCGTGCCGCCCCCTGTCTCATGGACGTCTTCCGTGCCCCCCGTCTCATGGTAGTCTACCGTGCCCCCCCCCCGTCTCATGGTAGTCTACCGTGTCTACCCCCCCCGTCTCATGGTAGTCTACCGTGCCCCCCCCGTCTCATGGTAGTCTACCGTGCCCCCCCCGTCTCATGGTAGTCTACCGTGCCCCCCCCGTCTCATGGTATCTACCGTGCCCCCCCCGTCTCATGGTAGTCTACCGTGCCCCCCGTCTCATGGTAGTCTACCGTGCCCCCCGTCTCATGGTAGTCTACCGTGCCCCCCCCGTCTCATGGTAGTCTACCGTGCCCCCCGTCTCATGGTAGTCCCCGTGCCCCCCGTCTCATGGTAGTCTACCGTGCCCCCCCCGTCTCATGGTAGTCTACCGTGCCCCCGTGTCTCATGGTAGTCTACCGTGCCCCCCCCGTCTCATGGTAGTCTACCGTGCCCCCCCCGTCTCATGGTAGTCTACCGTGCCCCCCGTCTCATGGTAGTCTACCGTGCCCCCCCCGTCTCATGGTAGTCTACCGTGCCCCCCCCGTCTCATGGTAGTCTACCGTGCCCCCCCCCGTCTCATGGTAGTCTACCGTGCCCCCCGTCTCATGGTAGTCTACCGTGCCCCCCCCGTCTCATGGTAGTCTCGTGCCCCCCTGTCTCATGGTAGTCTACCGTGCCCCCCCCGTCTCATGGTAGTCTTCCGTGCCCCCCCGTCTCATGGTAGTCTACCGTGCCCCCCCCGTCTCATGGTAGTCTACCGTGCCCCC
>NC_056443.1:34790323-34813428 GCF_018296145.1 Oncorhynchus tshawytscha | reverse complement strand
TCAATGTGTTTCAATGTGTTTCAATGTGTTTCAGTGATATCTGAGTCAATGTGTTTCAATGTGTTTCAATGTGTTTCAGTGATATCTGAGAAAATGTGTGTATCAATGTGTTTCCAGTGACATCTGAGTCAATGTGTTTCAGTGATATCTGAGTCAATGTGTTTCAATGTGTTTCAATGTGTTTCAGTGATATCTGAGAAAAATGTGTATCAATGTGTTTCAGTGATATCTGAGTCAATGTGTTTCAATGTGTTTCAGTGATATCTGAGTCAATGTTTCAATGTGTTTCAATGCGTTTCAGTGATATCTGAGAAAATGTGTATCAATGTGTTTCAGTGACATCTGAGTCAATGTGTTTCAATGTGTTTCAGTGATATCTGAGTCAATGTGTTTCAATGTGTTTCAGTGATATCTGAGTCAATGTGTATCAATGTGTTTCAGTGATATCTGAGAAAATGTGTTTCAATGTGTTTCAGTGATATCTGAGAAAATGTGTTTCAATGAGTTTCAGTGATATCTGAGAAAATGTGTTTCAATGTGTTTCAGTGATATCTGAGAAAATGTGTCTTTCAGTGATATCTGAGAAAATGTGTTTCAGTGTGTTTCAGTGATATCTGAGAAAATGTGTTTCAATGTGTTTCAGTGATATCTGAGAAAATGTGTTTCAATGAGTTTCAGTGATATCTGAGAAAATGTGTTTCAATGAGTTTCAGTGATATCTGAAAAATGTGTTTCAATGTGTTTCAGTGATATCTGAGAAAATGTGTTTCAGTGATATCTGAGAAAACGTGTTTCAATGTGTTTCAGTGATATCTGAGAAAATGTGTTTCAATGTGTTTCAGTGATATCTGAGAAAATGTGTTTCAATGTGTTTCAGTGATATCTAAGAAAATGTGTTTCAATGTGTTTCAGTGATATCTGAGAAAATGTGTTTCAATGTCTTTCAGTGATATCTGAAAAATGTGTTTCAGTGTGTTTCAGTGATATCTGAGAAAATGTGTTTCAATGTGTTTCAGTGATATCTGAGAAAATGTGTTTCAATGTGTTTCAGTGATATCTGAGAAAATGTGTTTCAGTGATATCTGAGAAAATGTGTTTCAGTGATACCTGAGAAAATGTGTTTCAGTGTGTTTCAGTGATATCTGAAAAATGTGTTTCAATGTGTTTCAGTGATATCTGAGAAAATGTGTTTCAATGAGTTTCAGTGATATCTGAGAAAATGTGTTTCAATGTGTTTCAGTGATATCTGAGAAAATGTGTTTCAGTGATATCTGAGAAAATGTGTTTCAATGTGTTTCAGTGATATCTGAGAAAATGTGTTTCAATGTGTTTCAGTGATATCTGAGAAAAATGTGTTTCAATGTGTTTCAGTGATATCTGAGAAAATGTGTTTCAGTGATATCTGAGAAAATGTGTTTCAGTGATATCTGAGAAAATGTGTTTCAGTGATATCTGAGAAAATGTGTTTCAATGTGTTTCAGTGATATCTGAGAAAATGTGTTTCAGTGATATCTGAGAAAATGTGTTTCAGTGATATCTGAGAAAATGTGTTTCAATGTGTTTCAGTGATATCTGAGAAAATGTGTTTCAATGTGTTTCAGTGATATCTGAGAAAATGTGTTTCAGTGATATCTGAGAAAATGTTTCAGTGATATCTGAGAAAATGTGTTTCAGTGATATCTGAGAAAATGTGTTTCATGTGTTTCAGTGATATCTGAGAAAATGTGTTTCAATGTGTTTCAGTGATATCTGAGAAAATGTGTTTCAGTGATATCTGAGAAAATGTGTTTCAGTGATACCTGAAAATGTGTTTCAGTGTGTTTCAGTGATATCTGAGAAAATGTGTTTCAATGTGTTTCAGTGATATCTGAAAAAATGTTTCAATGAGTTTCAGTGATATCTGAAAATGTGTTTCAATGTGTTTCAGTGATATCTGAGAAAATGTGTTTCAGTGATATCTGAGAAAATGTGTTTCAATGTGTTTCAGTGATATCTGAGAAAATGTGTTTCAATGTGTTTCAGTGATATCTGAGAAAATGTGTTTCAATGTGTTTCAGTGATATCTGAGAAAATGTGTTTTTCAGTGATATCTGAGAAAATGTGTTTCAATGTGTTTCAGTGATATCTGAGTCAAAATGTGTTTCAGTGATATCTGAGAAAATGTGTTTCAATGTGTTTCAGTGATATCTGAGAAAATGTGTTTCAATGTGTTTCAGTGATATCTGAGAAAAATGTGTTTCAATGAGTTTCAGTGATATCTGAGAAAATGTGTTTCAATGTGTTTCAGTGATATCTGAGAAAATGTGTTTCAGTGATATCTGAGAAAATGTGTTTCAATGTGTTTCAGTGATATCTGAGAAAATGTGTTTCAATGTGTTTCAGTGATATCTGAGAAAATGTGTTTCAATGTGTTTCAGTGATATCTGAGAAAATGTGTTTCAGTGATATCTGAGAAAATGTGTTTCAGTGATATCTGAGAAAATGTGTTTCAATGTGTTTCAGTGATATCTGAGAAAATGTGTTTCAATGTGTTTCAGTGATATCTGAGAAAATGTGTTTCAGTGATATCTGAGAAAATGTGTTTCAGTGATATCTGAGAAAATGTGTTTCAATGTGTTTCAGTGATATCTGAGAAAATGTGTTTCAATGTGTTTCAGTGATATCTGAGAAAATGTGTTTCAATGTGTTTCAGTGATATCTGAGAAAATGTGTTTCAATGTGTTTCAGTGATATCTGAGAAAATGTGTTTCAATGTGTTTCAGTGATATCTGAGAAAATGTGTTTCAGTGATATCTGAGAAAATGTGTTTCAGTGATATCTGAGAAAATGTGTTTCAATGTGTTTCAGTGATATCTGAGAAAATGTGTTTCAATGTGTTTCAGTGATATCTGAGAAAATGTGTTTCAGTGATATCTGAGAAAATGTGTTTCAGTGATACCTGAGAAAATGTGTTTCAGTGTGTTTCAGTGATATCTGAAAATGTGTTTCAATGTGTTTCAGTGATATCTGAGAAAATGTGTTTCAATGAGTTTCAGTGATATCTGAAAATGTGTTTCAATGTGTTTCAGTGATATCTGAGAAGATGTGTTTCAGTGATATCTGAGAAAATGTGTTTCAATGTGTTTCAGTGATATCTGAGAAAATGTGTTTCAATGTGTTTCAGTGATATCTGAGAAAATGTGTTTCAATGTGTTTCAGTGATATCTGAAAAATGTGTTTCAGTGATATCTGAGAAAATGTGTTTCAGTGATATCTGAGAAAATGTGTTTCAATGTGTTTCAGTGATATCTGAGAAAATGTGTTTCAATGTGTTTCAGTGATATCTGAGAAAATGTGTGTCAATGTGTTTCAGTGATATCTGAGAAAAATGTGTTTCAGTGATATCTGAGAAAATGTGTTTCAATGTGTTTCAGTGATATCTGAGAAAATGTGTTTCAATGTGTTTCAGTGATATCTGAGAAAATGTGTTTCAACGTGTTTCAGTGATATCTGAGAAAATGTGTTTCAGTGATATCAAAAATGTGTTTCAGTGATATCTGAGAAAATGTGTTTCAATGTGTTTCAGTGATATCTGAGAAAAATGTGTTTCAATGTGTTTCAGTGATATCTGAGAAAAATGTGTTTCAGTGATATCTGAGAAAATGTGTTTCAGTGATATCTGAGAAAATGTGTTTCAATGTGTTTCAGTGATATCTGAGAAAATGTGTTTCAATGTGTTTCAGTGATATCTGAGAAAATGTGTTTCAATGTGTTTCAGTGATATCTGAGAAAATGTGTTTCAATGTGTTTCAGTGATATCTGAGAAAATGTGTTTCAATGTTTCATATCTGAGAAAATGTGTTTCAATGTGTTTCAGTGATATCTGAGAAAATGTGTTTCAATGTGTTTCAGTGATATCTGAGAAAATGTGTTTCAATGTGTTTCAGTGATATCTGAGAAAATGTGTTTCAATGTGATATATCTGAGAAAATGTGTTTCAATGTTTTCAGTGATATCTGAGAAAATGTGTTTCAGTGATATCTGAGAAAATGTGTTTCAGTGTGTTTCAGTGATATCTGAGAAAATGTGTTTCAATGAGTTCCAGTGATATCTGAGAAAATGTGTTTCAATGTGTTTCAGTGATATCTGAGAAAATGTGTTTCAGTGATATCTGAGAAAATGTGTTTCAGTGATATCTGAGAAAATGTGTTTCAATGTGTTTCAGTGATATCTGAGAAAATGTGTTTCAATGTGTTTCAGTGATATCTGAGAAAATGTGTTTCAATGTGTTTCAGTGATATCTGAGAAAATGTGTTTCAGTGATATCTGAGAAAATGTGTTTCAGTGATATCTGAGAAAATGTGTTTCAGTGATATCTGAGAAAATGTGTTTCAATGTGTTTCAGTGATATCTGAGAAAATGTGTTTCAATGTGTTTCAGTGATATCTGAGAAAATGTGTTTCAATGTGTTTCAGTGATATCTGAGAAAATGTGTTTCAGTGATATCTGAGAAAATGTGTTTCAGTGATATCTGAGAAAATGTGTTTCAGTGATATCTGAGAAAATGTGTTTCAATGTGTTTCAGTGATATCTGAGAAAATGTGTTTCAATGTGTTTCAGTGATATCTGAGAAAATGTGTTTCAATGTGTTTCAGTGATATCTGAGAAAATGTGTTTCAGTGATATCTGAGAAAATGTGTTTCAATGTGTTTCAGTGATATCTGAGAAAATGTGTTTCAATGTGTTTCAGTGATATCTGAGAAAATGTGTTTCAATGTGTTTCAGTATATCTGAGAAAATGTGTTTCAGTGATATCTGAGAAAATGTGTTTCAATGTGTTTCAGTGATATCTGAGAAAATGTGTTTCAGTGATATCTGAGAAAATGTGTTTCAATGTGTTTCAGTGATATCTGAGAAAATGTGTTTCAATGAGTTTCAGTGATATCTGAGAAAATGTGTTTCAATGTGTTTCAGTGATATCTGAGAAAATGTGTTTCAGTGATATCTGAGAAAATGTGTTTCAATGTGTTTCAGTGATATCTGAGAAAATGTGTTTCAATGTGTTTCAGTGATATCTGAGAAAATGTGTTTCAGTGATATCTGAGAAAATGTGTTTCAATGTGTTTCAGTGATATCTGAGAAAATGTGTTTCAGTGATATCTGAGAAAATGTGTTTCAATGTGTTTCAGTGATATCTGAGAAAATGTGTTTCAATGTGATATCTGAGAAAATGTGTTTCAGTGATATCTGAGAAAATGTGTTTCAATGTGTTTCAGTGATATCTGAGAAAATGTGTTTCAATGTGTTTCAGTGATATCTGAGAAAATGTGTTTCAGTGATATCTGAGAAAATGTGTTTCAGTGATATCTGAGAAAATGTGTTTCAGTGTTTCAGTGATATCTGAGAAAATGTGTTTCAATGTGTTTCAGTGATATCTGAGAAAATGTGTTTCAGTGATATCTGAAAAATGTGTTTCAGTGTTATCTGAAAATGTGTTTCAGTGTGTTTCAGTGATATCTGAGAAAATGTGTTTCAATGTGTTTCAGTGATATCTGAGAAAATGTGTTTCAATGAGTTTCAGTGATATCTGAGAAAATGTGTTTCAATGTGTTTCAGTGATATCTGAGAAAATGTCTTTCAGTGATATCTGAGAAAATGTGTTTCAATGTGTTTCAGTGATATCTGAGAAAATGTGTTTCAATGTGTTTCAGTGATATCTGAGAAAATGTGTTTCAATGTGTTTCAGTGATATCTGAGAAAATGTGTTTCAGTGATATCTGAGAAAATGTGTTTCAATGTGTTTCAGTGATATCTGAAAATGTGTTTCAATGTGTTTCAGTGATATCTGAGAAAATGTGTTTCAATGTGTTTCAGTGATATCTGAGAAAATGTGTTTCAGTGATATCTGAGAAAATGTGTTTCAGTGATATCTGAGAAAATGTGTTTCAATGTGTTTCAGTGATATCTGAGAAAATGTGTTTCAGTGATATCTGAAAAATGTGTTTCAGTGATATCTGAGAAAATGTGTTTCAATGTGTTTCAGTGATATCTGAGAAAATGTGTTTCAATGTGTTTCAGTGATATCTGAGAAAATGTGTTTCAATGTGTTTCAGTGATATCTGAAAATGTGTTTCAGTGATATCTGAGAAAATGTGTTTCAGTGATATCTGAGAAAATGTGTTTCAGTGATATCTGAGAAAATGTGTTTCAGTGATATCTGAGAAAATGTGTTTCATGTGTTTCAGTGATATCTGAGAAAATGTGTTTCAATGTGTTTCAGTGATATCTGAGAAAATGTGTTTCAGTGATATCTGAGAAAAATGTGTTTCAGTGATACCTGAGAAAATGTGTTTCAGTGTGTTTCAGTGATATCTGAGAAAATGTGTTTCAATGTGTTTCAGTGATATCTGAGAAAATGTGTTTCAATGTGTTTCAGTGATATCTGAGAAAATGTGTTTTCAGTGATATCTGAGAAAATGTGTTTCAGTGATATCTGAGAAAATGTGTTTCAGTGATATCTGAGAAAATGTGTTTCAGTGATATCTGAGAAAATGTGTTTCAGTGTGTTTCAGTGATATCTGAGAAAATGTGTTTCAATGTGTTTCAGTGATATCTGAGAAAATGTGTTTCAGTGATATCTGAGAAAATGTGTTTCAGTGATACCTGAGAAAATGTGTTTCAGTGTGTTTCAGTGATATCTGAGAAAATGTGTTTCAATGTGTTTCAGTGATATCTGAGAAAATGTGTTTCAATGTGTTTCAGTGATATCTGAGAAAATGTGTTTCAATATCTGTGTTTCAGTGATCTGAGAAAATGTGTTTCATGTGTTTCAGTGATATCTGAGAAAATGTGTTTCAATGTGTTTCAGTGATATCTGAGAAAATGTGTTTCAATGTGTTTCAGTGATATCTGAGAAAATGTGTTTCAATGTGTTTCAGTGATATCTGAGAAAATGTGTTTCAGTGATATCTGAGAAAATGTGTTTCAGTGATATCTGAGAAAATGTGTTTCAATGTGTTTCAGTGATATCTGAGAAAATGTGTTTCAGTGATATCTGAGAAAAATGTGTTTCAGTGATATCTGAGAAAATGTGTTTCAATGTGTTTCAGTGATATCTGAGAAAATGTGTTTCAATGTGTTTCAGTGATATCTGAGAAAATGTGTCATGTGTTTCAGTGATATCTGAGAAAATGTGTTTCAGTGATATCTGAGAAAATGTGTTTCAGTGTGTTTCAGTGATATCTGAGAAAATGTGTTTCAATGTGTTTCAGTGATATCTGAGAAAATGTGTTCAGTGATATCTGAGAAAATGTGTTTCAGTGATATATCTGAGAAAATGTGTTTCAGTGATATCTGAGAAAATGTGTTTCAATGTGTTTCAGTGATATCTGAGAAAATGTGTTTCAATGTGTTTCAGTGATATCTGAGAAAATGTGTGTTTCAGTGATATCTGAGAAAATGTTTCAGTGATATCTGAGAAAATGTGTTTCAATGTGTTTCAGTGATATCTGAGAAAATGTGTTTCAATGTGATATCTGAGAAATGTGTTTTCAATGTGTTTCAGTGATATCTGAGAAAATGTGTTTCAATGTGTTTCAGTGATATCTGAGAAAATGTGTTTCAATGTGTTTCAGTGATATCTGAGAAAATGTGTTTCAATGTGTTTCAGTGATATCTGAGAAAATGTGTTTCAATGTGTTTCAGTGATATCTGAAAATGTGTTTCAATGTGTTTCAGTGATATCTGAGAAAATGTGTTTCAATGTGTTTCAGTGATATCTGAGAAAATGTGTTTCAGTGATATCTGAGAAAATGTGTTTCAGTGATATCAAAAATGTGTTTCAATATCTGAGAAAATGTGTTCAGTGATATCTGAGAAAATGTGTTTCAATGTGTTTCAGTGATATCTGAGAAAATGTGTTTCAATGTGTTTCAGTGATATCTGAGAAAATGTGTTTCAGTGATATCTGAGAAAATGTGTTTCAGTGATATCTGAAAAATGTGTTTCAGTGATATCTGAGAAAATGTGTTTCAATGTGATATATCTGAGAAAATGTGTTTCAGTGATATCTGAGAAAATGTGTTTCAATGTGTTTCAGTGATATCTGAGAAAATGTGTTTCAATATCTGTGTTTCAGTGATATCTGAGAAAATGTGTTTCAATGTGTTTCAGTGATATCTGAGAAAATGTGTTTCAATGTGTTTCATGTGATGATCTGAGAAAATGTGTTTCAGTGATATCTGAGAAAATGTGTTTCAGTGATATCTGAGAAAATGTGTTTCAATGTGTTTCAGTGATATCTGAGAAAATGTGTTTCAATGTGTTTCAGTGATATCTGAGAAAATGTGTTTCAATGTGTTTCAGTGATATCTGAGAAAATGTGTTTCAGTGATATCTGAGAAAATTTGTTTCAATGTGTTTCAGTGATATCTGAGAAAATGTGTTTCAGTGATATCTGAGAAAATGTGTTTCAATGTGTTTCAGTGATATCTGAGAAAATGTGTTTCAATGTGTTTCAGTGATATCTGAGAAAATGTGTTTCAATGTGTTTCAGTGATATCTGAGAAAATGTGTTTCAATGTGTTTCAGTATCTGAGAAAATGTGTTTCAGTGATATCTGAGAAAATGTGTTTCAATGTGTTTCAGTGATATCTGAGAAAATGTGTTTCAATGTGTTTCAGTGATATCTGAGAAAATGTGTTTCAATGTGTTTCAGTGATATCTGAGAAAATGTGTTTCAGTGATATCTGAGAAAATGTGTTTCAATGTGTTTCAGTGATATCTGAGAAAAATGTGTTTCAGTGATATCTGAGAAAATGTGTTTCAATGTGTTTCAGTGATATCTGAGAAAATGTGTTTCAGTGATATCTGAGAAAATGTGTTTCAATGTTTTCAGTGATATCTGAGAAAATGTGTTTCAATGTGTTTCATGATATCTGAGAAAATGTGTTTCAATGTGTTTCAGTGATATCTGAGAAAATGTGTTTCAGTGTTTCATGATCTGAGAAAATGTGTTTCAGTGATATCTGAGAAAATGTGTTTCAATGTGTTTCAGTGATATCTGAGAAAATGTGTTTCAATGTGTTTCAGTGATATCTGAGAAAATGTGTTTCAATGTGTTTCAGTGATATCTGAGAAAATGTGTTTCAATGTGTTTCAGTGATATCTGAGAAAATGTGTTTCAATGTGTTTCAGTGATATCTGAGAAAATGTGTTTCAATGTGTTTCAGTGATATCTGAGAAAATGTGTTTCAATGTGTTTCAGTGATATCTGAGAAAATGTGTTTCAATGTGTTTCAGTGATATCTGAGAAAATGTGTTTCAATGTGTTTCAGTGATATCTGAGAAAATGTGTTTCAATGTGTTTCAGTGATATCTGAGAAAATGTGTTTCAATGTGTTTCAGTGATATCTGAGAAAATGTGTTTCAATGTGTTTCAGTGATATCTGAGAAAATGTGTTTCAATGTGTTTCAGTGATATCTGAGAAAATGTGTTTCAATGTGTTTCAGTGATATCTGAGAAAATGTGTTTCAATGTGTTTCAGTGATATCTGAGAAAATGTGTTTCAATGTGTTTCAGTGATATCTGAGAAAATGTGTGTCAATGTGTTTCAGTGATATCTGAGAAAATGTGTTTCAGTGATATCTGAGAAAATGTGTTTCAATGTGTTTCAGTGATATCTGAGAAAATGTGTTTCAATGTGTTTCAGTGATATCTGAGAAAATGTGTTTCAATGTGTTTCAGTGATATCTGAGAAAATGTGTTTCAATGTGTTTCAGTGATATCTGAGAAAATGTGTTTCAATGTGTTTCAGTGATATCTGAGAAAATGTGTTTCTGAGAAAATGTGTTTCAGTGTTATCTGAGAAAATGTGTTTCAATGTGTTTCAATGTGTTTCAGTGATATCTGAGAAATGTGTTTCAGTGATATCTGAGAAAATGTGTTTCAGTGATATCTGAAAAATGTGTTTCAGTGATATCTGAGAAAATGTGTTTCAATGTGTTTCAGTGATATCTGAGAAAATGTGTTTCAATGTGTTTCAGTGTTATCTGAGAAAATGTGTTTCAATGTGTTCTCTGAAAATGTGTTTCAGTGAAAATGTGTTTCAGTGTTTCATCTGAGAAAATGTGTTTCAGTGATATCTGAGAAAATGTGTTTCAATGTGTTTCAGTGATATCTGAGAAAATGTTTCAGTGATATCTGAGAAAATGTTTCAATGTGTTTCAGTGATATCTGAGAAAATGTGTTTCAATGTGTTTCAGTGATATCTCTGTGTTTCAATGTGTTTCAGTGATATCTGAGAAAATGTGTTTCAATGTGTTTCAGTGATATCTGAGAAAATGTGTTTCAATGTGTTTCAGTGATATCTGAGAAAATGTGTTTCAATGTGTTTCAGTGATATCTGAGAAAATGTGTTTCAATGTGTTTCAGTGATATCTGAGAAACTGTGTTTCAATGTGTTTCAGTGATATCTGAGAAAATGTGTATCAATGTGTTTCAGTGATATCTGAGAAAATGTGTTTCAATGTGTTTCAGTGATATCTGAGAAAATGTGTTTCAATGTGTTTCAGTGATATCTGAGAAAATGTGTTTCAATGTGTTTCAGTGATATCTGAGAAAATGTGTTTCAGTGATATCTGAGAAACTGTGTTTCAGTAATATCTGAGAAAATGTGTTTCAATGTGTTTCAGTGATATCTGAGAAAATGTGTTTCAGTGATATCTGAGAAAATGTGTTTCAATGTGTTTTCAGTGATATCTGAGAAAATGTGTTTCAATGTGTTTCAGTGATATCTGAGAAAATGTGTTTCAATGTATCTGTTTCAGTGATATCTGAGAAAATGTGTTTCAATGTGTTTCAGTGATATCTGAGTCAATGTGTTTCAATGTGTTTCAGTGATATCTGAGAAAATGTTTCAATGTGTTTCAGCGATATCTGAGAAAATGTGTTTCAATGTGTTTCAGTGATATCTGAGAAAATGTGTTTCAATGTGTTTCAGCGATATCTGAGCATTTGCAAGCAGTTTATGTTCATTCACAGGGACTAAACTTGCATTGTAGTGAGCAGAAATACTTGAATATAAACGATTTCTTCAGCGATCTAAAATGATAACATACAATTGTTCAAACCCATGACAACTGATCGAAACAGGCACAGTTAAGATGATTTTTTATTTTTTTAAGTTAAACATCAATACCCTTTTCACAATATTGTGCTGACCCAGACTATACTGTTCTGGATGCACAACCAGGCTAGTGTAGTCCAGCTCTGTTTGGCCCAGCTCAGTATTGTGAAAAGGGTATAAAAATGAATCTTAGTGACCTTCAATAACACATGGACATAAGCAGTAGCATGTTGGTTTCTACAAATGACTTACTTGAACACTAATTGGGAAGGGAGAACCAACCAAGAATAGCTGATGATGTTCAGGACAATGACTGGAAATGAACAACAAGGTCAGAAAACAGTCAACTCAAACACACAGTCAGCCCAACATGGAGGCCACGTATTAACTAACATGGAGGCCCAGGAACCATGGTCTGATGTTAACCAACATAGAGGCCCAGGAACCATGGTCTGATGCTAACCAACATAGAGGCCCAGGAACCATGGTCTGATGTTAACCAACATAGAGGCCCAGGAACCATGGTCTGATGTTAACCAACATGGAGGCCCAGGAACCATGGTCTGATGTTAACCAACATGGAGGCCCAGGAACCATGGTCTGATGCTAACCAACATGGAGGCCCAGGAACCATGGTCTGATGCTAACCAACATAGAGGCCCAGGAACCATGGTCTGATTTGAACTAACATAGAGGCCCAGGAACCATGGTCTGATGTTTTTAACCAACATGGAGGCCCAGGAACCACGGTCTGATGCTAACCAACATGGAGGCCCAGGAACCACGGTCTGAGGTTAACCAACATGGAGGCCCAGGAACTACGGTCTGATACCAACCAAAATGGAGGCCCAGGAACCATTGTCTGATGTTAACTAACATGGAGGCCCAGGAACCATGGTCTGAGGTTAACCAACATGGAGGCGTAGGAACCACGGTCTGATACCAACCAACATGGAGGCCCAGGAACCACGGTCTGAGGTTAACCAACATGGAGGCCCAGGAACCATGGTCTGAGGTTAACCAACATGGAGGCCCAGGAATTTCGCCATTCATTGCTACAGGATGTGCGCCTGGGGAAATCCAAGTTATTCAGGAGAGAAGAAACGAGCGCCCGCGTAGCAAACATTGTCGTGAAATTTATGTTCTCCTGTTTTATTTGTTTAATAACTCGCTTTAATTCAAGTCATTTGCATTCCGTCGGGAAAATAAGCTTTTGTAATAACATAACATTTTTTATCTCTGATAGGTCTCCGTGGCTTTCTCCAAGTGTAGATCACACAGGCACCCTAAGGCTATGGAAGTAATACTCTGTAGCACTGCTCAGCAGATGACATATTAAAAATAAAAAAACTCAGAGGAAATGCTGTTTGCTTGGTTTGCTTTATGGCTGGAGACATAAAACAAGAATGGATACATAAAATAGAAAAAGGAACACAATAAAAAAATATATATCTCTCTGTTGTTTTTGATTTCTGTAGGGGAAAGACGCATGCCAGGCGGTTCCTAACTTTTTGACAGGTGTTTATTAGCTTTTGGAAGCTGACGGATTATTTTATTGACAGAAACATGTGAAGTCTTTTTTTTTCTCCTCACCTCCAGACATTCAGGGTAGCCTAGTGGTTAGAGAGTTGGACTAGGAACCGGAAGGTTGCAAGTTCAAACCCCTGAGCTGACTGGTTAAATAAAGGTAAAAATGTGAAAATTTAAATTCCTCGGGTGTTGTTTGCTATTCTCTGAGTGGCCTCTCTCACGGCACTCCACTGTTTACTCAAAATGCATTTCCACCACCTGTAGGGTTGGTCAATGGCTGATACTTAAAAACAGCAATTACCAGTGGCACAATGGCATTTCTGAGATTGTTACAGTATTCTCATTATTGTACCAGTATTTTAACTATCTACACATAGATTGTACTGAACGTAGGGTAAGGGCTTGAGGTAAAGGTAACTGCAGTAATGAATTTACTACATATGAATTGACATGTTTATTATAGTATACATGGGTACCGTGTAGGTACACATTGATACTTAGTACTTACAGGACACTTATTGTAAAGTGGGACCTCCATTTTGTTTCTCAGTAGAGAATAACCCACTTCTCTGCAGTGTCAGAGTCCTATTGCTTTTATTACGGAGCATATTATTCAATGGTGCTCCTCCCTCTTTACCAGAGCATATTAATCAATGGTGCTCCCTCTTTACCAGAGCACATTAATCAATGGTGCTCCCTCTTTACCAGAGCACATTAATCAATGGTGCTCCCTCTTTACCAGAGCACATTAATCAATGGTGCTCCCTCTTTACCAGAGCACATTAATCAATGGTGCTCCCTCTTTACCAGAGCATATTAATCAATGGTGCTCCCTCTTTACCAGAGCATATTAATCAATGGTGCTCCCTCTTTACCAGAGCACATTAATCAATGGTGCTCCCTCTTTTAATCACCAGAGCACATTAATCAATGGTGCTCCCTCTTTACCAGAGTACATGAATCAATGGTGCTCCATCTTTACCAGAGCATATTAATCAATGGTGCTCCCTCTTTACCAGAGCATATAAATCAATGGTGCTCCCTCTTTACCAGAGCACATTAATCAATGGTGCGCCCTCTTTACCAGAGCACATTAATCAATGGTGCTCCCTCTTTACCAGAGCACATTAATCAATGGTGCTCCCTCTTTACCAGAGCACATTAATCAATGGTGCTCCCTCTTTACCAGAGCACATTAATCAATGGTGCTCCCTTTTTACCAGAGTACATGAATCAACGGTGCTCCATCTTTACCAGAGCATATTAATCAATGGTGCTCCCTCTTTACCAGAGTACATGAATCAATGGTGCTCCATCTTTACCAGAGCACATGAATCAATGGTGCTCCCTCTTTACCAGAGCCCATTAATCAATGGTGCTCCATCTTTCATAATACTAATTAAGAATGAACTATTGAACCTTCTTGAGACCAAATTGTGGAGACAAGGGCACAGTGAACGATTAGAATGGATTATGGCTTTATGTCATTCTTGTTTTCAGCGTAGTTTCTTCTCTGTAATGATAGCATACCACAGGGAAAGTGTTTCCAAACCATAAAATGAATGCCTGAAAAAATATTCAGAGGGATTAATTTAGACGCTTTTGTATTTTCATCCTCAAAGGCATAAAGGCAGGCATGAAGTTTTGAATAAACCTTACGAGAAAATAGTATTTGTGACTGCTGATATGACGATAGTACTGTATGTTCATAAAACAAAGAGGGTATAAATTATGCCTGTGATATTGCTTAGGCATTGCTGAGATTGTATCTTTTGTTTTTCTTTTCAAACGATTACCTTGAGTTGGTGCGTTTGTTCTTTTTTTTCTGATCCTGACTCCGAAGAGAATCCTTCGCTTTTGCCTTTTTGCAAAATGACTTTCTGGATAAAGATTTATGTGTGAATAGAGTAAAGGATAGAGGACGGGTGTTTCAGCGTACAGGAGAACAATAGGTTATCTCAAAGACTGAGGCATAGTGCACGCCTGGATTAGAACCTCATCATCAATCTATTTTATACACCCCCCCCCCCAAACAAAACCAAGATGACTAATGCTGATTCTCAAGGTCAACATTGTGTTGATTCCATGACACCAGCTGTACTGAACCCTGTAGATTGGGTAGAGGTGAAACTAACATCATGCAGGTAAAATAATAATAATAATGTAAATAGTACATATTACAGGATATTACTTAACTAACGTATATTACAATCAAACAATGCTACTACTTTATCTAATGTTATGTCTAAATATATGGCACCAATTTGAGTTTTTTGATGTTGGAATCGTGTTTTTGAAAGAGCCAATGCTTATTTACTGTTTTAACAAAACGGTCTATCTTATCGATGTCTTGAAGACTTTTATTAATCTCCCTTTCTGCTTTAAGAAATTGATCAGTGCATCTCATTTCTGTGATCTCATATCTGGCAGTAACATGAAACTGAAGGTCAAGACAGACATCTGACTTTACCTCTTAGCGTCATTGTATTTGGCTCAATTTCATCTGATCTGAAAATACAGGCGTCTCAGTGGTTACTGTCTCCAGTTTCACTAAGCCCTCCAACAATGACAAGGAGTAGATCATCATTATAGTATTGCAATGAGATTGGGCTTGTTTTGATATGTTCTGGGCTGTACCATATTGTGGCCTACTGTGTAGATTGGGCTTGTTTTAGATATAAAACTGTATTTTTTTGTGAAGAATCAACAACAAGTGGGACACAATCATGAAGTGGAACGACATTTATTGGATATTTCAAACTTTTTTAACAAATCAAAAACTGAAAAATTGGGCTTGCAAAATGATTCAGCCCCTTTACTTTCAGTGCAGCAAACTCTCTCCAGAAGTTCAGTGAGGATCTCTGAATGATCCAATGTTGACCTAAATGACTAATGATGATAAATACAATCCACCTGTGTGTAATCAAGTCTCCGTATAAATGCACCTGCACTGTGATAGTCTCAGAGGTCCGTTAAAAGCGCAGAGAGCATCATGAAGAACAAGGAACACACCAGGCAGGTCCGAGATACTGTTGTGAAGAAGTTTAAAGCCGGATTTGGATACAAAAAGATTTCCCAAGCTTTAAACATCCCAAGGAGCACTGTGCAAGCGATAATATTGAAATGGAAGGAGTATCAGACCACTGCAAATCTACCAAGACCTGGCCGTCCCTCTAAACTTTCAGCTCATACAAGGAGAAGACTGATCAGAGATGCAGCCAAGAGGCCCATGATCACTCTGGATGAACTGCAGAGATCTACAGCTGAGGTGGGAGACTCTGTCCATAGGACAACAATCAGTCGTATATTGCACAAATCTGGCCTTTATGGAAGAGTGGCAAGAAGAAAGCCATTTCTTAAAGATATCCATAAAAAGTGTCATTTAAAGTTTGCCACAAGCCACCTGGGAGACACACCAAACATGTGAAAGAAGGTGCTCTGGTCAGATGAAACCAAACTTGAACTTTTTGGCAACAATGCAAAATGTTATGTTTGGCGTAAAAGCAACACAGCCCATCACCCTGAACACACCATCCCCACTGTCAAACATGGTGGTGGCAGCATCATGGTTTGGGCCTGCTTTTCTTCAGCAGGGACAGGGAAGATGGTTAAAATTGATGGGAAGATGGATGGAGCCAAATACAGGACCATTCTGGAAGAAAACCTGATGGAGTCTGCAAAAGACCTGAGACTGGGACGGAGATTTGTCTTCCAACAAGACAATGATCCAAAACATAAAGCAAAATCTACAATGGAATGGTTCAAATAAACATATCCGGGTGTTAGAATGGCCAAGTCCCGACCTGAATCCAATCGAGAATCTGTGGAAAGAACTGAAAACTGCTGTTCACAAATGCTCTCCATCCAACCTCACTGAGCTCGAGCTGTTTTGCAAGGAGGAATGGGAAAAAATTTCAGTCTCTCGATGTGCAAAACTGATAGACATACCCCAAGCGACTTACAGCTGTAATCGCAGCAAAAGGTGGCGCTACAAAGTATTAACTTAAGGGGGCTGAATAATTTTGCACGCCCAATTTTTCAGTTTTTGATTTGTTAAAAAAGTTTGAAAAATCCAATAAATGTCGTTCCACTTCATGATTGTGTCCCACTTGTTGTTGATTCTTCACAAAAAAATACAGTTTTATATCTTTATGTTTGAAGCCTGAAATGTGGCAAAAGGTCGCAAAGTTCAAGGGGGCCGAATACTTTCGCAAGGCACTGTATATACATATGTAGTTAGATTTGCTTGGATTGTAGCATGGGCATACATTTAAGGTAAGATAATGCCTGTCATAACATGGTGAGATAATGCCTGTCATAACATGGTGAGATAATGCCTGTCATAACATGGTGAGATAATGCCTGTCATAACATGGTGAGATAACGCCTGTCATAACATGGTGAGATAACGCCTGTCATAACATGGTGAGATAATGCCTGTCATAACATGGTGAGATAATGCCTGTCATAACATGGTGAGATCATGCCTGTCATAACATGGTGAGATAATGCCTGTCATAACATGGTGAGATCATGCCTGTCATAACACGGTGGTTGTTCATGTCAAATCAAATCAAATCAAATCCATTTTTATTTGTCACATACACATGGTTAGCAGATGTTAATGCGAGTGTAGCGAAATGCTTGTGCTTCTAGTTCCGACAATGCAGTAATAACCAACAAGTAATCTAACTAACAATTCCAAAACTACTGTCTTATACACAGTGTAAGGGGATAAAGAATATGTACATAAGGATATATGAATGAGTGATGGTACAGAGCAGCATAGGCAAGATACAGTAGATGATATCGAGTACAGTATATACATATGAGATGAGTATGTAAACCAAGTGGCATAGTTAAAGTGGCTAGTGATACATGTATTACATAAGGATGCAGTCGATGATATAGAGTACAGTGTGTACGTATGCATATGAGATGAATAATGTAGGGTAAGTAACATTATATGAGGTAGCACTGTTTAAAGTGGCTAGTGATATATTTACATCATTTCCCATCAATTCCCATTATTAAAGTGGCTGGAGTTGAGTCAGTGTCATTGTCAGTGTGTTGGCAGCAGCCACTCAATGTTAGTGGTGGCTGTTTAACAGTCTGATGGCCTTGAGATAGAAGCTGTTTTTCAGTCTCTCGGTCCCAGCTTTGATGCACCTGTACTGACCTCGCCTTCTGGATGATAGCGGGGTGAACAGGCAGTGGCTCGGGTGGTTGATGTCCTTGATGATCTTTATGGCCTTCCTGTAACATCGGGTGGTGTAGGTGTCCTGGAGGGCAGGTAGTTTGCCCCCGGTGATGCGTTGTGCAGACCTCACTACCCTCTGGAGAGCCTTACGGTTGAGGGCGGAGCAGTTGCCGTACCAGGCGGTGATACAGCCCGCCAGGATGCTCTCGATTGTGCATCTGTAGAAGTTTGTGAGTGCTTTTGGTGACAAGCCGAATTTCTTTAGCCTCCTGAGGTTGAAGAGGCGCTGCTGCGCCTTCTTCACGATGCTGTCTGTGTGAGTGGACCAATTCAGTTTGTCTGTGATGTGTATGCCGAGGAACTTAAAACTTGCTACCCTCTCCACTACTGTTCCATCGATGTGGATAAGGGGGTGTTCCCTCTGCTGTTTCCTGAAGTCCACAATCATGTTTCAGTGTTTTCCTGAAACACTGAGTTATTACACTTGTCATCTATCCGCCAGTGCTTGTTATTAACAAGATCATTTTCACGGCAGCATAATTGTATATGTTTTGACAGTAGTCTGTTATCACCATTTTATAGATTCCATACATCCCTCAAACTCAACTCCGGACCTCAAAGCCATTTTTCATTGTTCCCCTCTAATCAGAGACTGATTGAGGTGGGTGTAATTAACGATCAGGTAGAACAGAATACCAGCGGGCTCCGGACCTCGTAGGGTCAGAGTTGAATACCCATGCCATGCATCATAAGCTCTTTCTGGAGTGGTATACTTGTGCCACTATTTCATCGTAGAGAGGTGGATTTATTAACTTCCCGGATGTAGTTCTGTTAACTTGTTGTTTCTGGTAATAAATCCTTATAAAATCCCCGAGGCGTATCCCAGGCAGCTATAAACTAGAAACTTTAATTTCCTGCTTTCCTGCATAAAAACGTGTATTTCTCCCCTTTGTCTCCTCTTCTTCTCTGCTCCTCTTCTGCAGCCGTTCGTCTCGTCAACAAAGACAGAGATGGACTGTGTGCCATGCGTCACCTAACAGTGATTGCACCAACTGTGTCTTGTTATCTAGGGTGGGGATTTCCCTGTGCCAGTGTTACCCTGTGCCCAGCGGTGTCCCATTATTCACAAAGGTTGGTGTGAGGATGAGAGCGGATCCTGGCTGGAGAATTTTGCCATATTATGACACCTTTTGGAGAGGTGAGGTGCTCTTGATAAAAAAACAATAATATCTAAAAAAAAAACTACAAAGTACACAGGTTCTTTACCAACAGGGGTGGATTAACAAGGCAGAGATAGATTACAAATACACAGTTGATTTATTTTCTTAAAGCAGCAATATCATTTAACACTAATATTAGAGATTCGCATCTCAATAATCACCATCTGAACGCTCCGCAATAATATCACACAATCTCCAGCGCTAACGCTCATACAATGATTATCACCATAATAAAGATCCATTTTGGCTTTCACTTAAATAGAAACAGCGATATATTCAAAGTGCATAGATTGAGGGAGGCGTGCCCAGGTGAAGGGAGAGCGGATCCCGGATGGAGGGCACACTTCTGTCATACTTATGATTTCTAACAGGCAGCCTGATCTAGAGTTACTTCCCATTAGTGATAAACAAAAACACTGTTACAGAAAGCCTTATTTCTATATTCCCCATGGTGCCTTTTGTTTTTGAGTAAATTATAGCGTGACCACCCATGACTGGATTTGTTTGTGACAGAGTCATAGTTGTTGAATTCTTTCCTTTACAAGGATTGTGGTGTTCACCTAATGAATACCTATGTGAATGTTATCATTCCAATTCAACTTTATGACAATACATTAAATACATCATAATGCCTTACATTGAAGGCCTAGTTATCCCCAACACAGTGGTGTTAGGAAACTCCTGGTTTACAGTCCACATTAGGCCTGCAAGTCACTTTATGCTGGTCACCCCCAAAGCCAATTCCTCCTTTGGCCGCCTGTCCTTCCAGTTCTCTGTTGCCAATGACTGGAACGAAATACAAAAATCACTAAAGCTGGAGACTTACCTCCCTCACTAACTTTAAGCCCCAGCTGTCAGAGCAGCTCACAGATCACTGCACCTGTACATAGCTCATCTGTAATTAGCCCATCCAATCTACCTCATCCCCATACTGTATTTATTCATTTGTTTATTTATCTTGCTCCTTTTCACCCCAGTATCTCTACTTGCACATTCATCTTCTGTACATCCTACCATTCCAGTGTTTAATTGCTATATTGTAATTACTTCACCACCATGGCCTATTTATTGCCTTACCTCTGTTATCCTACCTCATTTGCACATGCTGTATATAGATTTTTCTACTGTATTATTGACTGTTTTGTTTATTCCATATGTAACTCTGTGTTGTTGTACGTGTCGAAATGTTTTGCTTTATCTTGGCCAGTGTAACGGTTTTCATATAGTGAAGGAGAGTCGGACCAAACTGCAGCGTGTCGATTGCGATTCATGTTTATTTAAACAAACGTAAACACGACTAAACACTAACACTACAAACAATAAACAAAACGAAAACCGAAAACAGCCTATACTTGTGTCAACTAACATCAAACAAGGACATTAAGACACTCAGGACAATCACCCACGACAAACTCAAAGAATATGGCTGCCTAAATATGGTTCCCAATCAGAGACAACGATAAGCACCTGCCTCTGATTGAGAACCACTCCAGACAGCCATAGACCTTGCTAGACAACCCACTAAGCTACAATCCCAATACCACCACCAAAACCCCAAGACAAACACACCACAATTACAAAACCCCATGCCACACCCTGGCCTGACCAAATACATAAAGATAAACACAAAATACTTTGACCAGGGCGTGATAGCCAGGTCGCAGTTGCAACTGAGAACTTGTTCTCAACTGGCCTACCTGGTTAAATAAACAAAAGCGATGTACAATTCCTAATGGAATTAGGATATCCAACAGTTTTGTCAGGCTGTGGGTAACTGGTGCATGGAAGCAGGCGCAGGAGAGCAGAGATGAGTGAACAAGGTCATTTGTTCCACGAACAGCACCAGTATAAAACAAATACTAAAGGTGCGTGAAATTACCAGTCACTCGTAAATAACGGGTGTAATAACGAACCCGGCAAACAATATCAGCCAACCAGTAACGACCTGAACAATATATACAAACAATACCAGCCAACAACGACCTGAACAATATATACAAACAATACCAGCCAACAACGACCTGAACAATATATACAAACAATACCAGCCAACAACGACCTGAACAATATATACAAACAATACCAGCCAACAAGTAACGACCTGAACAATATATACAAACACGCACACAAACAATACCAGCCAACAACGACCTGAACAATATATACAAACAATACCAGCCAACAAGTAACGACCTGAACAATGTATACAAACACGCACACAAACAATACCAGCCAACAAGTAACGACCTGAACAATATATACAAACAATACCAGCCAACAAGTAACGACCTGAACAATATATACAAACAATACCAGCCAACAACGACCTGAACAATATATACAAACAATACCAGCCAACAAGTAACGACCTGAACAATGTATACAAACACGCACACAAACAATACCAGCCAACAAGTAACGACCTGAACAATATATACAAACAATACCAGCCAACAACAACCTGAACATTATATACAAACAATACCAGCCAACAAGTAATGACCTGAACAATATATACAAACAATACCAGCCAACAACGACCTGAACAATATATACAAACAATACCAGCCAACAACGACCTGGACAATATATACAAACAATACCAGCCAACAAGTAAAGACCTGAACAATATATACAAACAATACCAGCCAACAACGACCTGGACATTATATACAAACAATACCAGCCAACAACGACCTGGACAATATATACAAACAATACCAGCCAATCAGCAACGACCTGAACATTATATACAAACAATACCAGCCAACAAGTAACGACCTGAACAATATATACAAACAATACCAGCCAACAAGTAACGACCTGAACAATATATACAAACAATACCAGCCAACAATGACCTGAACAATATATACAAACAATACCAGCCAACAAGTAACGACCTGAACAATATATACAAACAATACCAGCCAACAACGACCTGAACAATATATACAAACAATACCAGCCAACAACGACCTGAACAATATATACAAACAATACCAGCCAACAACGACCTGAACAATATATACAAACAATACCAGCCAACAAGTAACGACCTGAACAATATATACAAAACAATACCAGCCAACCAGTAACGACCTGGACAATATATACAAACAATACCAGCCAACAACGACCTGAACAATATATACAAACAATACCAGCCAACAATACCAGCCAACAAGTAAAGACCTGGACAATATATACAAACAATACCAGCCAACAACGACCTGAACAATATATACAAACAATATCAGCCAACAAGTAACGACCTGAACAATATATACAAACAATACCAGCCAACAACGACCTGGACAATATATACAAACAATACCAGCCAACAACGACCTGAACAATATATACAAACAATATCAGCCAACAAGTAACGACCTGAACAATATATACAAACAATACCAGCCAACAACGACCTGAACAATATATACAAACAATACCAGCCAACAATATGAACAATAGCAAACAATACCAGCCAACAACGACCTGAACAATATATACAAACAATACCAGCCAACACCTGTAATATATACAAACAATACCAGCCAACCAGCCAACAAAACGAACAATATATACAAACAATACCAGCCAACAACAACAATATATACAAACAATACCAGCCAACAAGTACCTGAACAATATATACAAACAATACCAGCCAACAACGACCTGAACAATATATACAAACAATACCAGCCAACAACGACCTGAACAATATATACAAACAATACCAGCCAACAAGTAACGACCTGAACAATATATACAAACAATACCAGCCAACAACGACCTGAACAATATATACAAACAATACCAGCCAACAAGAACAATATATACAAACAATACCAGCCACCTGAACAATATATACAAACAATACCAGCCAACAACGACCTGAACAATATATACAAACAATACCAGCCAACAAGACCTGAACAATATATACAAACAATACCAGCCAACAAGTAACTGAACAATATATACAAACAATACCAGCCAACAACGACCTGAACAATATATACAAACAATACCAGCCAACAA